>NC_068985.1:77124627-77132189 GCF_001194135.2 Octopus bimaculoides
TATATTTATATATTATTTATATTATTATATATATATATATATACAGGATGTTCTTTTCTTTTATTCCCTAGGTCCAGGACCACGAATCCCAGTTGTTTCTGTCATACTTTAAAAAAGGCATAACGTAAGACAAAACATTATATTTAGAATACACATGTAAACTTTAGTTACTCATTATTTACTCTCATCTCTACAATTTATGACCGAAGTTATCGTTGCAATGTCTAGATTAATAAATGTCTATGCATTTAACTCATTTCAGATGTTAATGTTGTTACTGTTTAACCACAGGTCTATTTTGATCGGGTACATCTTTGATCCAAAGCATTCTGGCTGTGTGTATTCCATCTTTTTATTACACATAGTATATTCAGGATTCTATTATCAATGTTTCTTTATCAACGTAAAATGTCATAGTGTGATTTGAGAAACATTCAGCTACTGTTTATTGCATGTCGCGTAACTGCCTAGAGTAGGGGTCGAGAAATTTTTAAAATCAATTACCCCCAAATATATTTTTTACGCCGATTGTTACTCCCTTGATTTGAAAGGATGAAAATCATAGATTCTTTGAATTCAAAAGGTTTATTGAATCTATTTATATGTAGAATACAATTATAAATATAAAAAGCATTAAAAAAATGCGATAAAATGAATTAATAGCCGCATTATGAAGCAAAAGGAATTTTCTAGAAACTTTTTCACTGAAGATCTTCGAGAAATGATGTTTCGTTTTTGTTACAATTACAACATCATTGGGGCATTTGATACCAGAGCAATTTGGATACAGTCTTCAGGGGTCCAATGAATTACTCCGCTTTGTTTTTATGTTAATCAGAGTGGAAAATTCTTGTTCGCAAAGGTAGATTGTTGCAAAAGGCAGCAACGTTTTGACTGCCTCCTCATGCCAGAAGAAAAATTTCTGTCGTAACAAGGAGCACGTTTTTTTTTTATGTAATTTTACTTATGAATTCTCATTAACCCCAAGAATTTCATTTTTACTTCACTTGGAGTAATTTACTCCTGTTCGCCGACCCCTAGCTAGAGGTTCCCTCGTTGGTTTATATTTCAGAGGGTTAGTGTAGTGTTAACCTACTGTATACGCTAAATAACTTGAGTGGGCTAGTTTACCTATCAGCGATTACGATACGCAATAATGATCACATGTTTACGACAGTGTGTTATTGCACTCATCCGTGGTCTACAGTATCAGAAAGTCATCCTTAATTACAAAATAAAGTTTTCCAGTTTGAATGTACTCTAGTAAACATCTGTATACAAAACCCCTGATGACTATTGAAATTGAGTGTAGGTGTAAACCCTTTTAAAGCTAAAGATGCTAAAGATAAATTCTTAAGAAAAAAAAAACCTCAGCAATTCTTGAGAAAAATCAGTCCTGTGAAAAAAAACATTGATTCAATAAATATATACTTGCTCGATATGCCCCACACTTATTTCGAAACCTAGAACTCATTATGGCAACACAAAACTATAACTCAAGCTGCTAATTCTGTGCCGAATATTACAATGAAGTCTAAACTGATTTTCTTTAGAGAATTAGCTTGGCTGTAATAAAATACGCTTGGTATATAGTTCTCCCAATCCACTGTATATGATTATTTTACAAAAGTGTATGGCCTGTGACACTAGTTTCTTTGACAGCTTATCGCTTTCCCGTCTGATTAATCAATCCGTTTATACATTTATCTGTATGCAGGTACCTCAGTGGAGGAGTTGAAAGTGGTTTCCGTAAAGTAGAAAGAAATGTCTATGAAAAAAGACTACTTCATGTGAAAGGCAAAAGAAACGTCCGCGTAACACAGGTACTCATATCTCTTTTATTGTTACTTTTGAACTACGAGGTGACAACTGATCGAACAGACCTGCTATCAAGGCCGTCCCAACAGTGACAATCCCATCTTTTCGCAAACTCATAATTACTTTACTACTTTCAACAAAAAATAGTGGGACGAAAGTTGAAGTCGATTTGCAAGTCAGCAATTTATTAAGTTAAGTGCCAATGCGCGGCTCCTTGGGCAAGTGTCTTCTACTAAGGTTACTAGCCGACAAATGCCTAGTGAGTTAGTTCTATGAACAGAAGCTGTATAAAATCCCGTCGTATATATATATATATATATATATATATATATATATATATATATATATATAGCCACATTATGTTGGCAAATAGCTTTTATTTTAAAGAACTGTTACTGAATATCGCTCTTTGAGAGATTTAGAAATAATATTTCAATTTTCTTTCTGATCAGTGACTGTGTGTAACTTGGAAAACTATATGTTCGAACGGTGAATTCAGCAATGCCATTTGGCGAAAGCACCTACTCTGTGTTGATAAAAGGCAATAACCCAGAAACTAGTCAGATGTTGTTTTGCGCTAGATGGAGTACTGAACACACTGTTCGAAAATATAAGGACACAGTGTGTCGTATAGCTTGCTAGAAACGATGTTTCTTGGGGCTGAAACAAAGTAACATCGTCCCTTTCAAGACGTCCTCCTTAAACCTATTCTCCAACATATACCGAGCTTTATACGGGATGATCTGGACTTTTTAAACCATCTCCCGAACAAAACCTGCAAGGACTCCCTCCTGGTTTCATTCGATGTAATAAACCTCTAAACCTCGATTCCTTACGAATACGGAATAATAGCCAAACAATACTGGCTGGAAAAATTCCCAAATAACATTCTTGACCGAATTGGAAAAGAATTCATCGTTGAAGGAATAAAATTCATCCTATAGAACAACTTCAATTTCAACGAAAACACTTATAGACAAAAATCGGGCACGGCGACGGGAACGAGGGTAGCCCCTACTTTTGCCAACCTTGTCATGGCATACTTGGAAGTCCAAATATACGAACACGCTAGATTGAAATTTGGAGACAACTTCCAAAAATACTCACTCACCAACTGGTGACGCTACCTGAATGACTGTTTCATCCTGTGGCCACATAACCTTGAACAACTCCCAAAATTTAAAAACTTAATCAACTGTATTAACCACAGTATCCACTTTACAATGGGATACAGTCACAAACAACTACCTTTCCTGGACATCTTAATCGTAAAGAGGGATACTGAAATTGAAACCGACATCTTGTTTTTCTAATTCATAATTTTAAACTTTTACCATTCATAAACAAAAAAATATTGTTGAAACTAGCTTTGGTATATATGTAAAGAAATGTGATTTAAACATTTACGAGTTTTTGAAATTTAGGTGCATTTTCAACAACACATTTCCCTATATTTTTCCTGCGTGGAAACACCCCCTCTTTTGCTATATATATATAGTCACATTAAATGTATTCAATATATCAAATATAAAAGTTTGGGTATGAAATACAAAATATGAATATATTTATACATGCAAAATGAGAGAAAACAAAAAGTGGAGACTTTCAGATGATGAATTTTTTTTAGGTATAAATAAATCGATATTTATATTAATAGGTCCAACATAGACAGAGTACAAACGACAAAATTAAAGGGGTGGAAGAAAGGTGCTTTATATATGTGTGTGTGTTTGTTTGTGTGTGTGTGTGTGTGTACGTGTGTACGCGCGCGCGTCTGTTTCTGTATACGCGTGTATGTCTGTGTTTGTTCCACTCCACTGGTTTACGACTGGTGTTGGTTTTTCACGTTCTCGTAAAATAGCAAAAGAGTCTGATACAATAAGTACCAAATCTAAAAAAAATGTACTAGGTTGATTTGTTTGCCTAAACCAGTGGTTCCCAAACCTTTTCGGTCTGCTGCCCTCTTGAATCTCGGGTTACATTCTTAGCACACCTCTACGCACCACGACACTACGTGACCATAAATATAGATATGTCTCTACTGCAAATTCAAAACAACAGTATTTCATACATAAGTTTACTCAGTTAATCTATATCTTGCTGTTTTTTTACAATATGAAAGAAGAAATATACATCTCCCTTGTAAATGCATTGTTTTCATTTTTTTTACTCCGATGAATGTACTTTGTGCAGGGATATCAGCTTCCCAACATCACGTTGAACGACACTAAGAAGTAGTCTTAGATCTCATCGTTCATTAATTTTCAACCTGGTTTTACTTTGCTTAGAAAGAAGCTAGGCAACTGGACTGAAGACTCATTCTACTGAATATGACGTTGGGAAGGCAAAAAGTATATCTTGACTGTGTTTCACTATTCTGGGTATCAGTCAGAAACGCCCTTTAACAATCAAAAATCCTGATACAACTTTTTTAAACTTTGGCCTCAGTTCAATATGATTTTAAAATGAAATCAGTTCTGCCTCCACTATTTCTGTTTTCTCATTACTGCTATCTAGGAATCACCCAGACTGTTATTTAAGTGAAAATAAGTACTCTGAAGTCTGCCACTCTTGTCTCTGATTAATGTAAAATTGTTTTTATTATAAGTGAACATAAAAGCAGACATTATGCATTTTCTGTTCGTGTTTGTATATGAACTATACATGTATACAGTGTGAACATGTAATATGTGTCCGCGGATTGACAGGTAATTGATTCTTCTTGTTGTGTTTTATTTTCTTTATAAATACACAGCTAAAATTTTATATTAATCTGCTTTTAAATCCAGGTAAAATGTGACGTTAGTTCTTTGAACGAAGGGGATGTATTTATCTTGGACTGCGGAGAGAAAATCTACATTTGGACTGGACCAAAGAGCCGAGGAACAGAACGCTTAAAGGTAGCTGGAAGTATTATTTAGTAATATTACATTTATAGGGAGCAAGGAGTGTGGATTAGTAGAAACGATTGAGAATCTGACCAAATACCACACATCACTGTACGTTTGAAGTTCGAATCTGACTGTGGTTGACTTTTTTTTTCAGCATTCTGAGAGTCGATAATATAGCTAGTCGAGTGCTGATGGCGAATGATATGTGACACACGCACACACATATTCGTTTTTATACATACAGAGACAAAAATTATATATGATATATATATGTGTGTATGTGTGTGTGTGTGTGTATTTATGTGCATGTGTATGTATGTATGTATTATTGAGAACCTGAACAGTAATATCTCTTGAAGTATTTCCAATCCGTCTTTCAACACAGAATCTTTGATAAGGCAGTCCCTGTCACCAATACTACTGTACTATCTTCGATTAAAAAAAATATCATCTCATAGAACTCTCTGCCTTTACCTCCAAAATATAAAAGGGAAAGGCCAAAATTAATAAAGCCAAATCTCTATAAAACCAAATATCGACGTGGCAAGTAGACTATACATAGTCATGGCTGACGACAAATTCAAAGATAGATTCTACAATACGTTCTTTTCGGGATATATAAGAAAGAAAGATGAAAAAAAAAATATTACAAAAAAAGCTTCCAACAATAACATTAAATGAAAACTTATTGAAAGGTTTAAAACCTATAAAGGTGGAAATAATAAAAAAAAGAATGAAATGCACTTGAGCATCTGGTGAATGAGTTTAGGTATATACAGACATTATGGGAGCCAACTGTTTCAAAACCGAGTCATACCGTTTTCACCTGGCTAACAACACAAATTCTTGCATATGAATTAACAAAAACTCGTTTTCTTTTCTCATCTTGTGCTGCTGTTCTTGGTATGTTTACTTCACTCCTTCTAACATTGCTTCACTCCTTCTAACATTGATGTATCGATCATTTTTAAGTTGACTCTTGTTCTGGTTTTCCTACCCTTGAAGTTTTGTTTTCATTTCTTTGTCGTTGACTTTTGGAACACAAATTCTCATTCCCTTAATTTAACTGCTTATTCACCGCTAGTTCTCTCAACCGAGAATCGTCACTGTCTATTGGAATATGGTGAAAACCTTTCTTATGGATTAAATATCTTATCTACACGTATACATAATGTATATATAATTGTACATTTTCATATATCCGTGTGCATATAGATAAATTTGTAAGTCTCCCTAGTAGATATGGTACAACAAAACTCTTTGTAGGTTATGCATTTCAAAGACAATAATTGTCTTTATAATTTTGTTAATTTCATTGACTTACAACCAGAGCATAATTCCTGATCCAAATTTTATCGACACGATGGGTTGAAAGATAGCGTTGAAAAAAAAAATAATATTTGAATTCACTACTTCAAAGAATGATAGAAAATTTTAGAAATCACGAAGTCCTGTGCTTTTAACGCACTTCTGCTAAGTTGACACCCTCGTTTCTTTGGTTATAAGTTCTAACACTTCTACAATGACACAAATGTTGAGAAAAAACGCGTAGTATAGTTAATTGATGTCAGGATATATTTGGTATTTATTTTCAAAGACCTCTGCTCCTTAAAATTTGCAATTGCATATTCTACTCAAGCTCACTCAACATATATGTTTCTCCAACATATCTGTTTGTCACTCACACACTCATTAACTGCCATTCTTAATTATTACTTTCCAAAATATCAACCTTCAGAATTATCTTCTTACTTACATTTTCCCTGTAGATGTCAACTTTCAGATGTTCACTGATCATCAGCTATGTCTGTTTTACCTGTCTCGGAGCTCCTGTGAAGGTCATGTTCGCTGATCTGAGATACAAGTTAAACCTTCAAAACTAAAAACAAGAGAGCACAAAGTCACATTCAGCTCCATAAAGTGACCCAACATAAGCAAATGACAGTACAAGGAACTTTGTAGGGTGCTTTGCGAAAACTGCCATTTACTACTCTTTTAATAATCCTTTCTGCTGGAGGCACAAGGCCTCAAAGTTAATTACATTGACCCCAGTGTTTCACTGGTACTTAATTTATCAACCCCGAACGGATGAAAGGCAAAGTCGACCTAGTTGGAATTTGAACTCAGAACATAGCAACGGGCAAAATACTGCTAAGCATTTCGTTCAGCGTGCTTTTTTAGGTATGGTTGTTGCTAAATTTATAAGAGATAAAGAACGCTCTGAAATTTTGCATGGAATTTCCCTGTTGTTGATTGTCTGCTTGAAGGAATTCTTTTCTGACAGGGTCTCTAAACAATTCCCCTTGGTTTTTAGGGTATGGATGTTGCCAAGCGTATAAGAGATGAAGAACGTTTCGGAAAGGCTACTATACGAATTGTAGGTAAGTTAAACGTTTGAACATAAAATTTTAGTGGATGAGTGGAAACTTATCAATGTGCCAGGTAGATCAAATAGCAAATCGATTAAGGCACAACATTCAGGAGATCAATAGCAACACAGTAATGATTAGTGTGAGAAGATCTGTTAAAATAAAAAAAAAAATAACGAAAAATATCAATAAATTGGGTACTGAATGTGTTGCAATGAAATTTAGTACAAATACATTACAATGCATATGTATGCAGACATGTGCGCGGGCACACACTCACACAGACACACACATACACACCCACACCCACACATGCAAACACATACACAAACACACTGATACATATACAAAAAAAACGCACACGCAGGTATCTATGTAAATATATATCTGTTTATGTGTGTGTGTGTGTGTGTACGTGCGCTATGTCTGTCTATGCATGCATGCATGCATGTATGTATGTATGTATGTATGTATGTATATATAT
>NC_068985.1:77133444-77140677 GCF_001194135.2 Octopus bimaculoides
ACCTAGAATCATAGCATCATAATTTTGAAATATCTATAAAACCGCCAAAAGCTTGTTTATTTTTATGTTTTTGATTTATTATTAGTGTTGCTTAATATGTTTTGCTAAAATTGCTGTTTCTTTTCAGATATAAACAGAAAAAGTTGATTAAAATTCAATAAAATAACAGATCTAGAGGTCAAATTGTTGGTGCTTGTATGGCAGGCGCTAGCGTAATGTAAACAACCGAAATGTTTGGTGTATCAAGAAGTACTGTCTGGAAAGTAATGACAGCCTTTGAGAAAGAGGGAAAAACCTCCTCGTCGAAACAAAACTCCGGAAGAAAACCAAGACTTTCAAATAGCGACCGTCGGACTCTTACGCAAATTGCTAGAAAGGATCACAAAAGTACAGCTTCCAAAATTGCTGCAGTGCTTAATGACCACCTCGAGGATCCAGTTTCCACCAAAACTGTTCGCCAGGAGCTTCACAAAGCCTGATTTCAAGGGAGGGCTGCAATAAGAAAACTACTACTTTCAAAAACAAACATTGCAAAGCGTTTAGAGTGGAGTAAAAACCTACAGAATTGGTTCCTAGAGCAGTGGAAGAATGTTATTTTCTCAGACGAGTTATCATTTACCTTATTTCCGACCACCGGCCGAGTATACGTGTGAAGACAATCAAAAGAAAAATTTGACCCAGACTGCCTTCTTCCAACTGTTAAACATGGAGGAGGATCTGTGATGATCAAGTGGTGGGGGTGGGCTATATCTTGGAAATCCGCCGGCCCAAAGTCAAGACTAAGCATTTTATCTGATCAAATTCATCCTATAGTTGTGGAACTATTTCCGAAGGGAAACACAGTCTTTCAGGATGATAATGCACCAATTCACACAGCTAAAGTTGTTATTGAACAGCACGAGGAACATTCTGGTGAAGTTGAACATTTTATCTGGCCACCACAGTCCCCAGAACTCAATATTATTGATCATTTATGCTGTATTTTAGAAAAACAAATAAGCAGTCGATACCCTCAACCATCATCACTACAAGAATTGGAGACTCTTTTAGCTGAAGAATGGACAAAAATTCCTTTGGAAATAATTCAAACTTTGTACGAGTTCATACCTCGTAGAATTCAAGCTACCAAAGACGGTCCTGCCCATATTAAAATAAATTTGTTTGAAATTCTAAGGTGTTTCCATTCAACCCCTGTATAAATAGTTAAAAATCATTGTCTAACTCTCCGTGAAGATTCTGAAGAGGTGTTTATCTGTAAATTGTATGTCAAATGATTTTAAAAAGTAACTGGAGGAGTATCGTGTTGCTGCAAAACTTGTGAACAAAATGAGAACAGTGTCATTGTCAGACAGGAGCTGTTTGGTATTTCAAATGCACATAAAAGTTTTCTGAAGAGTTTCATATAATGAAACTGAACGAGTCTGTTCGGTCTTTATGTCACAAGAATCGGAGTAAGTTCGCTCATGAAATAAATAAATAAACCGTCAGAGTCGCTCAAATGCGGGGATGCTGATCGTCTTTGATCGAAAGGACATCGTTCGTCAAGGGTTTTTTTCACGATGGACATCAAAACATCAGAGCTGGTGGAGAAAATTTGCAATTTTCTGGATGAAGACCGTAGTGTTCTATAAAGGCTTTGAGCATACAGTTTGGAGTTGATGTGGTAATTGTGCACAAAATTATTCACGAAGATCTGAAGATGCGCAAAATTTGTTCTGAGGGTGCTCAGGGACGAGTATCTAAGTAACCAACTACTTGACAGATATGGCCATCAAAACTGTCCCTCACCCTCCTTACGGCCCAGACCTTGCTACCTGTGATTTTTGGTTGCTCCTCACACTGAAGAAGAACCTCAGGGGCAGTGGTTTTGAAGACGAAAGAGGCTGTGACAATGGTCCTGGGCACCTTCACTTTGGAGGACTTTCATGGGGACTTCATGAAGTAGCTGGAATGCTACAAGTGTATTGAAGTCAGAGGCTACAGCTTTGATGAAGATTAGAGTTTTGTACCTTTTTGAAACGAATAGATGTCTGAAAACTCCTGGAATGCACATTGTGTGTGTGTGTGTGTGTGTGTGTGTGTGTGTATACAGAATACATATATGTCTACAATATAGTAAATATGCTTATGCCAATGAGCTGGCAGAATCGTTACTGTGCCGGACGAAATGCTTCGCGACATTTCTTTCGACTTCACGTTCTGAGTTCAAATGCCGCCAGGGTCGACTTTTGGGTGTATAAAATAAGTACTAGATGGGTAATCAACTTTTCTCCTACCCCGAAATTGTTGTCCTTGAACCAAAATTTGAAACCAATATAATGAATATACATATACATGCGTATACAATACAGTACGACACGCATGCGAACCACAATCAATAAATAAACACTGGTTTTCCCACATTGAATTGAAAACCTAACCTAATGACATCCAGTAGTAGCATATATTATCTTATATCGATGTAATGAGGCGTAAGACCTAGTTTTACAGACATGGGAACAAAGCCTATTCATTCAACAACTGATATCGCTTTTGTCCATTTATGACAAAAAATAATTCAACTATATTTGAAATTAGTGTTCCCTACTAAATACTCGCAAGTGCTGTAACATTATTTTTGCCAACTTGCTACCCAAGAAATGTGAAAATTTGATGAGATGAGAAAAACATTAGTCTTTTCAGTTATGTTATAAACATGTTCTTGATCATTTAATTATCTGTATATTTCTTCTTACTTGTGTACATTGATCATAGATGTAATATGTAATAAATTGTTTCTAATTTTTATAAGAGGTCAACAATTTCAGGGGTGTTGGGTAAGTCAATTACATTGAATCCAGTACTCAACTGGTACTTTATTTAACGATTTCCGAAGGTTGAAATGCAAAAAATCAATCTCGCTCGAATTTGAATTCAGAACGTAAAGCCAGAAGAAATGTCGCTAAGTATTTTGCTCGGAGTACAAAGAATTCTGCCAGCTCACCACCTCAGTTCTAATGTGTAACTAATGTAATTTTTTCTTGGCGATTTTGATACTGTTCAACTACAAGAAAGTTATCAGTGTATAACAAAATATACGGAAATATTATTATTATTATTAAAATATATTATATATTAATGAGAGACTCCATGATTCTATTTTATAACTTCGAAATAATAACCTTTATATGTCCACTCCAAATATTTAGGATTATAATTTTTCCCCAAATATTTACTCAGGTATACTCTTCCAAACTGATTTGATATCTGTACTAAACACTCTAAATGCTGCAACATACTTATATCTTCAGATAAAAAATGGGATTCCGATTCAGAATTTTTCAAAGACTTAGGTTCCCGTGGTGCTATAAGTGCTGAAGATTCTGCAGCCGATGATGACGAATTTGAGAAGAACCAAAACAAACTTCATAAATTATATAGGTACGTAAATGTGTTGATTATTTACCAACACCTATTGTTTTTGTTTAAACGTCCTTGTTACTTTAAAAAGAATTACTTACAAAAATTTTTGTTAGTTTTGGTTTTCCTGATTGATTTCCTGATTGATCCTGACCGAAGAAATCCTCATTTTTGATATGGTAGAGTGAAACAATAGTGGCTCAAACCATACCAAGTAGTGTCATCGGAGAGACAGAATACTCTTTCTTAATTCTCCCTCTGATGACAGAATACTTAGCTTACGTAGAAATACTTGCTCAATAATGCATGCTCCACAAACTTAGCTATTCTAGAAACAGCTGTAAAAATACTTACCGATTTACTATAATTATTCTGCACAATGTTTAAATTATAAATTATAAATTAAAGGCTCTAAAGTGATACCGCATGTCTTGCTTGTCTGTTCTATCTATCTATCTATCTATCTATCTATCTATCTATCTATCTATCTATCTCTTAGAGTAGCCTATTAAAAGGCTATGCTAATATTCTTATACCTCACACACACACACTTTCTTTTCCTTTCCCCTTAACTCACTGTCATATTTCTGTGCATCTGTTTAAGGGTTTGCGATGCTGATGGAAGCATTGAAATAACCGAAGTCGGTGGGCGCCCACTTCAAAGTAATATGCTTGATTCCAACGTAAGTGTTGTTGTTGTTATTGTTGTTGTTGTTGTTGTTGTTCTTCCTCTTCTTCTTCTTCTTCTTCTTCTTCTTCTTCTTCTTCTTCTTCTTCTCCTTCTTCTTCTTCTTTCTTTTCTCCTCCTCCTCGTCCTCCTTTTCTCCTCGTCCTCCTTTTCTCCTCTTCCTCCTTTTCTTCTTCTTCTTCTTCTTCTTCTTCTTCTTCTTCTTCTTCTTCTTCTTCTTCTTCTCCTCTTCCTCCTTTTCTTCTTCTTCTTCTTCTTCTTCTTCTTCTCCTCCTCCTCCTCTTCCTCCTTTTCTTCTTCCTCCTCTTCTTCTTTCTATTTCTCCTCCTCCTCTTCTTCTTCTTCTTCTTCTTCTTCTCCTCCTCCTCCTCCTCTTCCTCCTTTTCTTCTTCTTCTTCTTCTTCTTCTTCTTCTTCTTCTTCTTCTTCTTCTTATTCTTCTTCTTTTACTACTACTACTACTACTACTACTACTACTACTATACACTATTGCTGGAAGTTGCAACAGTTGCAATGCACAATAAGATGTTTATGTGTGTGTGTAACGAAACAAAACGCTTTTTGTTGAACTCAATTTTCATAATGCACACACACACACACGCACACACATGCCGCAATCGAATACCCTGTTTCTTCAAAATTGCTGGTTTTGTGCCAAAAGAATTTAGGAAGGATCTCTCGAGTTGATCCGATAGTGATTTCCCTTGGAAATCTTATGCCTGCAGTTTGATAGTATCTCTTCCCTTTTATTAAGCATGCCAAAATTCTGCTTCAGCTTTAGTCTCTTCAATATTTCAAGAAATATAAGGAAAACTGCCTTCCCAAATTGTTTATATAATCAGTGTTATGGTATATTCGTATATTTGATTGTTATTCATATATTGCTTTTTACAGGATTGTTTTATTTTAGATACTGGTTCTAGTGGAATATTTGTTTGGATCGGAAAAAACTGTACTGCAAATGAACGAAAATCTGGCTGGAAATTGGCTATGGTAAAAACACAATTTTCTGGGAATTTTTTCATCTATCATTAGGTAAAGCCGTAATATTGGAAAAGTGTAAAAATTAAAACCCTAAAGAATAGTATTGCATTGCCTCTGACGTAGTTTTCTTTTTGTATTCATTGAGTAAAAATTACATTAGTGTAACAGTGTTGAGAGTGAATCGAAATGTTCCAGACCTTGAATACAGCACAGCAAGTTATAAAATACTGCCATGTTAGTTTTTTTATAGGCTGTGTTGAACTATATACAACCAGGAAGATTAAGCTAGAGATGAAAGAGCGAGAGAGACGGGGTGAGAGAAAGAGAGATGAGGAAGGGTGAGAGAGAATGAACTAATGGAAAGAGAATATACGAGGGGTACTGAGAAGCTCCTGCTTTTGGGTAAAAGAAAATACAAGAGAATCAGTTAATTATGATTTTATTCAACATATTACCTTCTCAGATCCACACACTTATTGCAGCGGGCTTTCAGTTTTCTAAGCTCTGTAAAAGAACTCGCAATGTTGGACCTCCAATCAAGCCTTTCGCGATACCCTTAAAGCCAAGAACTTTTCAGCACCTCCTCGTATACACTTTTGTATTTCGATCATAAGAGATTCGTTTGTTGTTAAATATATTTGAGCAAAACTGCCGCACTCTGTTTACTTATATAGGAATTTATCGACAATAAAAACTACCCTGAATGGACTCAGATGACCCGAGTGGTTGAGCAAGGTGAGACTCCACTGTTTAAGCAATACTTTGAGGGGTGGACAGAACCACAAATGGTAATTGGTAAAGCAAGAGCCTATTCTATTGGAAGCATAGCCAGTAAGTTTACATGCTTCTTTTGTAGTTTCTCATATTTAATGTAAGCTCTAATTTTATCAGTTACGAATAAAAACAAAATGATTTCTTGATCAATACTAAAGCATGTTCTTGATTCTAAAACTTAGCAATCCAAGCTTTTCTCTTCTAAACTTCCTAGCAAGATCCCATCTTTGCTGAAGTCATCCGTTTTGCATACATATTAATTTCTTAAAGCCACCACTTGTCTCTGTCGCTCTTCTTCTCTCCTTTTCTCTCCATATTTCGTTTTCCTGGGCTATAATGAATTTGCATTCAAATACTTACACACGCAGAATCACGTCTTACATTAAGTTTGAAAGATGTGGTTCTGAGTTTATACAAATAAAAATACCGGAATGTATTTGTATGAACTAACAAAGATACTTCATTTCATATGTAGAATTAATTGCGTGGAGCCAATTCACTTTTTATAACTCATTATCTCAGACAACGATTTCTCTCTACACGGTCTTTACACCTTCCTTTAGAGTTACAAACACAATAATTAAATAACTATAGAATGAATTGAACTCATCTACTAAAATTAATATCTAATAGCCCTTTCTGCTATAGGCACAAGGCCTGAAATTTTTAGTGGAGGGAGCTAGTCGATTACATCAACCCCAGTATTAAACTGGTACTTATTTTATCGGCCCTAAAATGATGAAAGGCAAAGTCGACCCAGGCGGAGTTTGAACTCAGAGCGTAAAGACAAAGTGCCGCTAAGCATTTCGCCTGGCTTGCTAACTATTCTGCCAACTTGCTGCCTTAAATTAATATGTAATGATAAAATGCAATTTTAACATGTACACCAAAGAATGCCGACGTTTCGAGCAAAACCTTTCGTCAGAACAAGATAACTCTATTCTCATTGTTATATTATTTGATAATATGTATATAATAATGATTTCAAAATTTTTGCATAAGGCCAGCAATTTCAGAGAAACGGGCGATTCGATTACTTCGAACCCGGTTTTTAACTGGTACTTATTTTATCGACTCCAAAAGGATGAAAGACAATGTTGATTCCAGCGGAGATAATATAAAAAAAAAAATTAGAATTATGCTCTCAATTGCACTGAGAAAATAATTCTTTCGTCTGTGTGAAGAAAAGCCTTCTTCAAATCGTCAATATTCTCAGCACCCCTAAAGCACAATGATTTTATCCATATTTACAATACATAAACGTTGGAAAACATTTGCTTGTTATTTTACAGGAGCCAACAGAGGTAAATTTGATGCGAAGATCCTACATAAACATCGATCATTTAATGAAAACGATCAGCTTTCCGATGATGGAAGTGGTTTATTAAC
>NC_068985.1:77140702-77142745 GCF_001194135.2 Octopus bimaculoides
CAAAATTGCAGCAGCTCTTACAACAAAAACGAACGCGACGGTGATAACTGATTTTTATAATAGTGTAAGGCCATGTATTTCGTGGCCATGATATAACCCAGTGATTCTCAGTCGGGGTCTGTATGGTCCCTGACAGTCCATATAAGATTTTTGGAGATTCATGCTAGCAAAATAGTAAATTGGGGTTCCACAGTAATATTTTAAGGGCGTATGAAAAGTTTCGATTTAAATTTATGTATTACAAGAAATAGATAGGTTTTTTTTCTCTAACGTTTTACACAGTTCAACCTACACTAGTTAATGCGTGAAAAACAAAATAGGAATTTTGAAAGAAGTTTCTATAAAACTACTTTTTAAACATCGAATGGTTATGGAGGTCTTCCAGAATAAAATAGTGAAAAAAGTGGCCCACAGATAAAAAAAAATGTTTGAGAACCCCTGATATAACCAATCATATTCTTTTTTTTTACTCAAGGCCCGAAATTTTTGGGGAGAGGCTAGTCAATTAGATCAACTCCAGTATGCAACAGGTACTTAATTTATAACGCCGAAAGGGCAAGTCGACCACGGCTGAATTTGAACTCAGAAGGTAAAGACAGACGAAAAACCACTAAGCTTTTCGCCTGACGTGCTAACGTTTCTGCCAGCTCACCGCCTTGATATAATCGATTATATTGAGACTCTAGTATTTTAATGGTATCCCTTTAATAAAACCCTGGATAAATTAAAGGCGAACACTACTTGAGAAAGATTTGAACTGAGATGTAGTTGTTGTTTAGTCCTCCATCAACAAAACCAACAGCAAAACGAGAAACCGTACCGACCGATGAACTTTTGTTTGGTCGTTCAACGTGGAAGAAGTAGAATATACAATACCTGGGATAAAAACGATGGGATGTTCCTGACTGTAATGGCTTTGATTATAGATCTGTTCATTAAAGATAGACTTGTGCTAAACAACCGCAGCAACAACTGCTACATCTCTTCTCCATAATTGCTGGCCTTGTGCCAAAATTTGAACCCAAAGACGGTGAGTTAGCAGAATCGTTAGCACGCTGGGTAAAATGCTTAGCGGCATTTCGTCCATCTTTACGTTCTGAGTTCTAATTCCGACGAGTTCGACTTTGCATTTCATCCATTTTCAGTCATGTTGGTAGTTGAGTGCTAATACTTCTAAAGTGTACCAATTACTATTGGTATCACATCTACTCTCTTCATTAACCACAACCTTCGTATTTCCCACTTTAAATCGCCATAGTTTATTTTTTCTTCTTCTTTCACATTGATCCTGTTGTCACTGGGTCATGCTATGTCGATAATCATACATGTTCTTTCTTTTTTATTCACGACAGCAATGTCCGGTTTCCTATGTCTGGTCAGGTGATCGCACTGGATCATTACATCCCACAAGATTTTGCAGTTTTCATTTTCGGTGACTCCTTCTGGGGTTTTGTTCATACCACGTCTTTGCTTTTGCAGGCCATGATTTCCACAGAGCTCCCAATGGATCATTCTGGCTACATTGTCATGGCGTCGTTTGTATTCGCGTTGTGCCAATTTCGAGCATTCGCTAACGATGTGCCATACCGTTAACACCTCTCACCACACATTCAGCATTTGTTGCTATCGGTAGTGTTGTCAATTCTGTACTTCATATAAATGGTCCTTTACGTTTGTTCCTGAGCTGCGCATATGAACAAGGGTTTCATAATAATAATAACTATAAGTTTTGTTTCAAAGCGACGAAAATATTCTGACACAAAATAAATTTAAATGTTGAAGTGAAACTAACGGTTTTTGTGTGTTCTTAAATGGCTTACAAACATCCTCCACGCTGAAATTGTTTTTGTTTCAGCACACGGTCGCAGATCAAGTCACTTGCTATGCAAGTACAACTCCGTAATTATCTTCTTTATTATTATTATTATTATTATTATTATTATTATTATTATTATTATTATTATTATTATTATTATTATTATTATTATCATCATTATTATTATTATTATTGTTATTATTCAGATATGGTATGTATACGACAAA
>NC_068985.1:77144623-77146191 GCF_001194135.2 Octopus bimaculoides
ATATATATATATATATACGCACGTATGTATGTCTGTATGTTTGTATGTATATTACATACATATATCTATACATCTGTACGTAAGTATCCGTGTATAAGTGCGTGCGTGTTTGCGTGTGCGTGATTTTAATTAGTGACTCCGTTAGGAACCGATGGAAGTTGTATAGATATTCCATCCGCGTTATAGTTTCAGCTGCCTGTCTGAAAAATATTTGTCATCTGCAAATAAATACAAATCAAAAATAGTTGTAACTGTTGGTGATTTCCTTTGCAGGGTTGTAAGAGTTCGGAAGATAATATTGCAGCATGTGCTATGATGGTACAAACGATCGACTACAAAGAAGTTAATGGAAAAGCGGTACAGGTATGTGTCTGAAGAAAGGCTTTGCGTGAAAAGTTAGTCTCTGAATCTCATACAACATACACCTCTTCTAATTAAGGTTTACAAAAAAATCCTTGCTAATACAAGACTACCGCTAGGAGTACTTTGAAATTGTCCTGGCTATTCCCTCATTCTGCTCCATCTCCAGACATTCATACATGTAACTTTTCTGCTTCAAGTGTCAATGTGGGAACTTGTACACGGTTGCCTGACTTTCTTCCTAGAAATAGCAGCCACATTTCCTTCAAATAACGCACTACTGTCTTTAAAATAACGACAGCTGCAGGCTGATGGTCACTGCTGCAAAGCATTTGATAATATGTTTTCTCAATTAGATTTGACTTTGATCTAAACAAAATCGACAACCACAAAAACGATAATCTGATTTATGGTAATACATGATATTTACTAATCCATCAGTTTTGCTGACTAACTATAAAGTTCTCCCAACTTTCTTATCTGGTGAGCCACCATGACCGGTATGTCAGCTAATTTCCTCAATTTCAATAAATGTGTTAATGTATGACTCAGTGATGGTCATAATATTAGATGGGTGTCCAACAAAAATAAGTAAGCTCTTTGCGAACAGAAGCTATATATTTTGATGATTGGATTCCAGTTTAATCTTGTGGTTGGGTATAATGCAGGAATTTAGTACGTTTTAGTCAAAAGACATCAGTACCAAATGAGTTCATAGAGTTAAATTCATATTCCAAAGAGCTTAAAAATTATTTCGGTTCCTGATCGATGAAAATTTACTTCATACCTACCAGATATCGTGAGACGAGTAGCATATTTGATTTATGTTTGACTTTTTGAAAATTCTACAATAGTGAATGCATTGTTGATTATAAAAAACAACAAAAGACAAACAATTATCTTAGGGATGATATATAAAACTAGGTACAAGCGATGAAAGAGAACTGTGATAGCCTTTTATTACTGTAAAACTCGAAGTAATGTTAAATTGTTACTGAATAGTTGAAGTACATTAAGAAAGAAAAAATGAAAAATTAGGCGTAGGAGTGGCTGTGTGGTAAGTAGCTTGCTTACGAACCACATGGTTTCGGGTTCAGTCCCACGGCATGGAAACTTGGGCAAGTGTCTTCAACTATAGCTTCGGGCCGACCAAAACCTTGTGAGTGGATTTAGTAGACGGAAACTGAAAGAAGCCCGTCGTATATATA
>NC_068985.1:77146249-77152881 GCF_001194135.2 Octopus bimaculoides
ATATATATATATATATATATACATATACATGTATGTGTGTGTGTCTGTATTTGTCCCTCCAATATCGCTTGACAACCGATGCTGTAATGTTTACGTCCCCGTAACTTAGCGGTTTGGCAAAAGAGACTGATAGAATAAGCACTGGGCTTGCAAAGAATAAGTCCTGGGGTAGATTTGCTCGACTAAAGGCGGTGCTCCAGCATGGCCACAGTCAAATGACTGAAACAAGTAAAAGAGTAAAGTAAAAGACTGATGTTTTTCATTTTTGTCATAGAGATAATCCATTCAGCCTCTTATTTTACAATTTTCTGTTCTTTTCCCATGTAAATCAAAAACCTTGGGTTCACTTAAGAAATGATTTTTTATCTCATTGCATATTGTAGTAAATCAAGCATCTTTAATTGACTTTGATCTTCATCGTCTCATTTTCATGGATACTGAAATAAGTGCTAGTGATATACTGCATTAGATATAATTTATGAAATGCATAATAATATTTTATTTGTTCTGGGAATAAAGATAACTGATTCCTACATACAGGAATAGGTCTAATGAAAATCGATTATAATATATTGATGGTAATTATCTTATCCAGCCTAGATCAGATGAACATTGAAGCCGTTCATGTTGGCACTTGTTAAGGACTGTAACTTAAGGGGACAAGCATATCTGTGTGGTGAAGAAGTTCACTTCACAATTTCGAGTTTTCGGGTTCGCTCCTATGATGAGCCACTTTGAACAATCGCCTTGATATCATGGCATCATCAAAACTTTTTGAACTGGATTTGTTGGACAGAATCTGTGTGAAAATTTGACGGAGGCATCAATCATGATCATCTTGAGAAGTAGGCTTAATAAGTAATTTCGTTAAATAACACCACTTCATTCTTGTCAGCCTTTAGTGGTGTCAACTTTGTCGCAAGCATTCGGGCTGAGACTTCTATGTGTATATGACTTATCCCCTTCTACTACACCAGTCATGGTGCTTTAAGAAGGGTTATGGTTGCTTCTCTTCTTCCTTTGACTAAGCTATAAAATTGCATTTTATACATTTCCTTACATATGGCCATTTCTTCTAACCCACATTTTTGTAACATCGATGAGTGATGAAATTTATTTCAATCCAGTTTACTGTATTTCTTACCTTCTCTTTTATGGTACTTTCATTGACCAGGTACGAATCACTCAAAATCAAGAGCCGGAACATTTCCTTCGAATATTTCATGGGAAATTGATTGTCTTAAAGGTATACTTTACTATTCTATTTAACCTTTATTGAAATCATGCATCACCTCTTCACTTTTACACTACTTTTCACGATTCGATGTTTACAAAAATAAACAACCTTGTTTAAAAGAAAATATGAATGAAAAAACGGCCCAAATTTTCAACCTGGATAATATTAGGCATTAAAATATCTTAAATAAAGCAGGATCGCTGATTGAATTCAAACGATATATCTATCGCTTATCGAGCAACCATATTATCGATTTCCCTACCACTTCAAATTAGGTATATAAATCTATTTTTCTATAAACGTGCTATTTTGACTTTTTGTACGGTACATTGTCTTAGATTAGTTCATAAAAGTTTAATATAATTTTACGTTGAGAATTTTAACAGTTAATCCATAATACTGGGGACCAGGTAAGCACATGACTCAGTGGTAAGAGCATCAGGCTCATAATTGTGATGTAGTGAGTTTGATCTCCGGTCCGGGCTGTGTGTTGTGTTCTTGAGCAGAAATAAGTTGCAAACGTCACTAGTGCCAAGCTGTATCGTCCTTTGCCTTTCCCTTGGAAAACATCGGCGGCGTGGAGAGGGGAGGCTGGTATGCATGGGCGACTGCTAGTCTTCCATAAACAATATTGACCGGATTTGTGACTCGGAGGGGAAATTTCTAAGTGCAATCCCATGGTCATTCATGACCGAAGGGGGTCCTCAGGGGACTAGGAGAAACACCATCCTTCGGTCGATTTTTCTCAAACCTTATGTAGTGTGCACGCGCGTGAGTGATTCCATTTGTGAGAATAACTACTGGCAAGAATTCTGTCCTGCATCTGATAGTTGTGCTGTGTTCATAGCCAAGATACTTCACACTGACTTTAATTCAAGTACATGTAACTCAAGTACTTGTAAATAGATATAAAGATCTCTATTTGAAACTCATCATCAAATGTAAGCAGTCAGAGCTGTATTTGGTTAAGATCTATTTTTTATATATCAAGACCCAATTTAGTAATTGGATCAGGTGTAGACAGTTGGAAAGGCGTCACCACTGTTTATTTTGCAACAAATTAACAGGAGTTCAAATCTCTGTGACATTCCAACAGTATGGAGTTGTTACAAAAAAAAAAAAAAATAGACTCTCTTTAACCGTGTATGCATTATTACTTCAGGGTGATGGCAGAAAGATGAGCGATTTTAATAATAAAACTATGTTATTTCACATTCGAGGCTACTTGGAGTATAATACACGAGCTATGCAGGTAAGATTTATTGATTATTTTTAAACTTCTAAACTTTTGTTTTTCTTTAAGCAAATTTTGTTGCCAAGAGAGAAAAGAATATATCAATAATTTAATACTCTATTAAAGAGTGATGGGTGGTCTGGATCGTGTGAACGTTGGACCTTGCAGTATTCAGTTACGGCATTTTATGTTCTGTGTTCAAAGCACGATAGTGAGAACTTTGCTTTCCATGCTTCAAGTACTGATATTGATTTAATCGAGTTTTTCCACTCCCAAAATTTGTAGTCAGCGTTAGAAATCCTCATTATTACTCTATAACAAGAAGTCTAGAAAATAAAACATCGCACCAGGTACCGTGCAGTACTTAAATTCTATCAAGCCTGTATACCTTAAGTCTAAATCTCATTTAAATTGACGATATCTTTTGTTCCTCAAGGGGAGATAAAACAGAATCTCTAATTTGGTATATATATATGTGTGTGTGTGTGTTTATGTGTGTGTGTGTGTGTGTGTGTGTGTGTGTGTGTGTATGTTTGTGTGTGTATGTGGATTGCGCGCGTGTGTGAATGTCAAGTTGTCATTCGATAAACAGCGAACGATAAAATGATAAGATAAGCACAGATTAAATAAATATGGTGGTTAGTATTATCACCTAAAGTCCTTCAAGCTAAAAGAATAAAGTATAAGTTGAAATGAGATGCCTAGTTTTCTCATTCCAATCAGCAACGGTTTTTTTTTCATTAGACATGCAAATGTTTCTAATAGAATAAGGATCAGTTTCTAATATGAAAAACCTTTTACTTTTAGATTTTTGGGGCTGGAGTACGGAGCTATGCCCTTGGCCTTCATACGCTTTTTGAGACTAAAGGGATCAATGCAGTTTACGTTTTTGAACAACTACTAGTCAGTGACTGCATGCATAGGCAGGGAAGGATGCCTCAAACGTTGGCATTTATTAGTGAAAAGACTGGGAATAAGGGTTAGGGCGAGGTTTGATGTTGGAGGGTTGGTCACAATATAGCAGAGGCAACTTTGTCGGGTAGGTTTTGTTGAAGTACTACTCTGTGTATTAGTTCGTTGTCTGTTTTCGAATGTGTATGTCCTATTTTGTTTTATAATACGCATGCAGTAGTTATTATAAAGTCTCTCTGTGTAATTTTGCAGTGAGTATGAGTGCAAGTTTTCTTACTTGTTTGTATAATTAAGTGTTGATTATGTGTTGTATGCGTTATGCGTAGCTATGTATGTTTGTGTATATTTTATGTCTGCGTTTGAAATGGTTAGGTAAGGTACTAAAGAAAAAAAAAGGGATTGTGAATTAAGATTGTGGGGCGTGAAGATAATTTCTTGCTCTCTGCAGAAACAAGAATTCGATGATTCAGTATGCAGGGTGAGACCAAGCACAGTAAATGCGGGGTGAAATGATCTACAAAGCGTAAACATGGTGATTCTAGCCACCTCCACCAAAATTTCAAGTCTTGTTCTTATAATAGAAACGATTATTAAAATGCTGGGAAGGTGGTGAGCTGGCAGGATTGTTACCGCACCAGACGAAATGCTTAGAGGCTCTTTACTTTCTGAGCTCAAATCCTGCTATGACTGACTTTGTCTTTCATCCTTTTGGGGTCGATAAAATAAGCACCAGGGAAGTACTGGAGTCACTGTAATCGACATCTCGTCATCAATTTTCAGGCCTTGTGCCTATATCAACAAGCGTTATTAAAATGCTAAAATGACAGGTTTTTGCAATGTGAACTATGATTTCTCTTGCGAAGTAATTCATTGCATGTACAACATTAACTTTAATCTTTAAATACGTCTTTCTAGGTTGAACCCGTTGCTTCATCTTTGAACTCAAACGATGCTTTTGTTTTAATTCACCAGGACTACTCATATCTCTGGCTTGGCAGGGTAACTATGCTATTTATATTGAGCTGTTTCTTTTTGTTTACTCTGATTCGCTGATACTTAAGTATGAACATACGTTTAAAGTTTCTCACAAAGAAAATATTCTTGAAGTCATATTGCTGCATAAGCACACATACCCACATGCATATATATATACACATACATCGTAACATATGTATGTATGTGGTGAGGTCGTCTCTACAGATTTTCTTTAGAAATTTGTTACTGGTACTGATTTTGTTACGACGTTTTGTATCCGAGACATCAGATGCAAACAAACAATGAGATCAAAATGACAAATGTGTAATGGGCGTATATGCCATATTTTGAAAGTTTTTGCTCGTTAGCACCCATCTAATCCATTACTCATCCACGAGCACATTGATTAAATAGCCATTTCATATAGCGGTGTAACGCTATTGGATATACCAATTTACATATTAAACACATTCCTGGAAGCTGGTACGTATATATTAATGGCTTGTAGGGACATGGCATTTCGTTATGCAACCATAATATGTTACGAAGTATATTCAGTGTTTTAATAAGTCAATACCGTGTACTACTGTGGTTAGTACAATTTCTATAGAAAATATGTAGAGAGGACGTTACCACGTGATTAAAGTGCACTGCTAACACAGTAGTATACGGTATTGACTTATAAAAATGCTTGATATACTTTGTAACATATTATGGTTACATAACGAAATTCCGTGTGCACACAAGTCATTGATATGTATGTATGAATTTTCTTCGAGTTTTCTTTAAGTTCTTGAAAGAGTTCAAGCCGGGTGCTAACAAAGCGACAAGACGTTTTGAGTTGAGAGAATTCCCAGTGTTTGTATATATGTGGTTGAGTTGGTGTGTTGGTTGAGCTCTCAGTTCATACACCCAAGTGTGTGCATCTATTCACATAAAAATCTCAAATGGAGAATTCTTGGAATGTTTTACAAATTTTCACTATGCCACTAATAGATAGGATTTGGAGAATCCGCGTCGGTTTGTTTTACTTTTTATCCTTGAAACCGAGTATTTTTAGGTTTCTGTGCAAATTTATTGGCACATAACCTAATGCACTTATGAGGATAGGTACAAATGCGAATTTATAGTCATTGTACAAGAGCTGTAAGTTCCGTATTAATTCACCACAAATGTTCTCTTTATCTTGGACTTTTGATTGTACTTTCATATCCGCTGTGCAGCTGACTTCTACAACAGTGCATGACTTTTGTATGTATGTATGTATGTATGTATGTATGGATGGATGGATGGATGAATGGATGAATGGATGGATGAATGGATGCATGCATGCATGCATGCTTTGATTTACTGGTCTTTACGCAGTATTCAGGATACGGAAACTCCTACTTCAGTTCGTGTAGATGCATACTGATTGTATTCACGAAGATTACAAATTTAGGCTGTATCAACAAATCATCATACGAATAACTGATATGTGAAGATGCAAGTGTAAACAGTAAAAAACAAAAACAAAACATTGGAAATAATGTTAAATAAATGAGAGATATTCGGGTATTTTGAAAGTTAGATTAGTTTCTTGGGTTGATTTATATGAGGAATCACGAAATACTGGTTTTGCAGAAGAGAAATCACAAATTTTATAAAGACTAAAAGAACTCTTGGAACAGCTTACACATAACACATGAAATATTTACTAGATGCCTCCATCCAGATTATCTAACCCATGCAAAATTCCACAATTAAAAGATTAGTCTTTCCCATGTTTTCTGCTTTCAATACCTTGAATAATACTTTGTCACCTAGGGTTATACATACATAGATACATACATACATACATACATACATTTGTGTGGAACTTAGCTCAACTTGAGCACTTCGAGTCTAGCCTGTCTACGAGTATTGTTAATTAATAACAATATCTATAAATAGATCATTTCTAATTTTTGTAATCAGTGCATGTGTTTTCACTAGAAATATATATATTTGCGAGAGGTTAACAGGCATCTTCAGACAGCTGGTTTTGCTACTTCAGGCTGATGACGAGCAATGACTCAGAAACATGTCCCTGAATGCAGACTAGGCTGGGTGGGGGTGCTTGCAAATATAAGGACACAGGAAATGTGTCAAGGCCGACAGGAAGCGGTCCAGCTTCCTAGGACTAAATAGCAGCAGTATGATTTCCTTATTGGGACTGTCACATTAAGTTGACAGTATACAACTGCAATATCTATAAAATAATATAATTTATACATACATACACATACACACATA
>NC_068985.1:77153080-77160048 GCF_001194135.2 Octopus bimaculoides
ACCTGTACAAATGATTTGCTTATAATGATCAAATTTATGTACTGTACATTGGTTCACTCCCTTCATAAAATCGACATTGCTTGGACAGGTGTACGGTGTACCACACATCAGGTGACGAAGTGATCATAGAGCAGCATGTTTTGCTCAAGAACGCAATGCACCATCCAGTCAAGGAATTGAAACCACGATCTCGCGATCGTGAGGTGTAACATCCTAACCACTAGGCCATGCACCCTCAAAAAGTGCGTGAATGTGCATGTATGCATATTTTTCTATATTTTACTCTTTTAGTTGTTTCAGTCATTTGACTGCGGCCACGCTGGAGTGCCGCCTTTAGTCGAGTAAATCGACCCCAGGACTTATTCTTTGTAAGCCTAGTACTTATTCTATCAGTCTCTTTTGCCGAACCGCTAAGTTACAGGGACGTAAGCACACCAGCATCTGTTGTCAAGCGATGCTGGGGGGGGGACAAACACAGTCGCACTAACACACACACACACACACACACACACACATATATACACATATATACGAAGGGCTTCTTTCAGTTTCCGTCTACCAAATCCACTCACAAGGCTTTGGTCGGCCCGAGGCTATAGTAAAAGACACTTGCCCAAGGTGCCATGCAGTGGCTGAACCCAAACCATGTGGTTAGTAAGCAAGCTACTTACCACACAGCCACTCACGCACCTTTTACGCACAGGAATTACGTTAAGGAGGCGCATTGTTTTTAGAATACTCAACCACTAACATGTTAATTTATTGTGCAGGCTGTTTCGTTGATCGAGCTATTAGAACGCTCATCTTCGAAACCGATGGAGGTCTATTTACAATTTAGCTGTATGTATGTATGAATGTATGTATTTATGACATTAAACTGCATCCGATTGTGAGGCTCTAGTTCGGCAGTTGTGGGGTTGTGGGAAGCGTAGTAAGACCCCTTAATTACTATTACTCCCTGATCCGTTCTGACCTGGAACGGGTCAGAACGTCGGGTTCCATCTATGGTTTAAATAGATTTTCCAGAGTTAGATGAAGCTCCCGTTATTTTTGGCAAAGCCGTGGGACAGGCAACTCTTCTAGGAGAAAGATAGTATGGCATAAAACTTGCAGTCAAATTATCTTGCAATGCTTGTTACTAGAACCTATTACGGCGTCCAAGAGAGTGGCGAAAGTGTTGTACAAGCTGGTGTCACTTAAATCCATAACATACAGGTATCTCATTATCATTTCCTTTCCGGATCCGTTTTATATTTTATGAAATTCTATGGCGATAGACGCGTGGTGAAAAGTCATATCCGTGCACATGCAAGGATGAAAGTAAATCAGCACAATCGGGTTGAATATGAGACGTCTATCATCTGACAACATATGGCAGTCATTATGTATGTATGTATGTATGTATGTATGTATGTATTATGTATGTATGTATTTATGTATGTATGTGCTATGTCTCAAGCTACTGCTATCTAGCACCTTCAGATGATCTCTACACAACTGCTACTCGACTGCTACTCCACTTCTACTCAACACTCCTACCACGGTCAGACTACCACTATTTATATGTCTTGGGAGATCCTACTTCTTCGCCTGGGGGCGTCGACCAACAGTATGTATGTATGTATGTATGTTTGTATGCATGCATGTATGTATGCAAGTGTGTATGCATGTGTGTATGTATGTATGTATATATATATATGTGTGTATGTATGTATGTATGTATGTATGTATGTATATGTATGTATGCATGTATGTATGCATGTGTGTACGTATGTGTGTATGTATGTATGTATGTCATTATTCAGTTTTATTTCAAGATTTCTTGCCAATAGAGAAAGAGCCGGTTTCTAACCTAGGTCCAAGACTCCATCATTGGAATTTCGATACCAACAGGGTATTTGTGTATGTACGTATATATCCATGCATGTATGTATCTGTCAGTCTGTCTATCTATCTGTCTATCAATCTATCTATCTATCTATCTATCTATCTATCGATATTTATTTATTTATTTATTTATTTATTTATTTCAGGAAGCCAATAGTGAGGAACGAAAAATGGCGAGAAGCGTAATGAGCTATCTTACAAATATCAGGTTAATGTTTCAGTTTGATCCAGCTGTAATTCCTACCAAAAATGTATTTTGCTTTCGAGTGTAGTGGCAGACCATTTGTATTATTTTATATTCTGCGAATAAAAAAGCGAAGGCGTGTGGCTTAAGGGTTACGGTATTCGAATCATGATCGTAAAGGTCGTAAGATCAATTTCCGGTGATGCGTTATGTCCTTGAGCAAGATAGTTTATTTCTCGTTGCTCCAGTCAACTCAGCTGGCAAAAATGAGTTGTACCTGTATTTCAAAGGGCCAGCGTTATTACACTCTGTGTCATGCTGAAACCCCCTGACAACTATGTTAAAGGTAGACGTGTCTGTGGAGTGCTCAGCCGCTTACACGCTAATTTCACAAGCAGGCTGTTCCGTTGATCGGATCAACTGGAACCCTTGTCGTTGTTACCGGCGGAGTGCCAGTATAAAAATTAAGAAAATTGACGTGTTCGAAAAAATATTCGTCAAAAATTTCTTAACTTTCGTTTTGTTTTTCTGTTTTTGTTTCTGATTGCTTATGTCTATTTCAAACCCATGATAATTACGAGGTAAGATATTTGTTGTCTTAACACCACACACATAAATTTCATAGTAAATGAAATGTAGAAGCTCCAGCTTTATAAGTGCGTAAAATTTAAAATAATGTTTATTTATTTTCAGTGATCCGGCCGTAATCCTTGAAGGCAAAGAACCGGATAAATTTTGGGAAATTTTAGGAGGCAAGCAGGATTACGCCACAGAAATAGTTTCTCAGGTATAAATGATTAAACTGCTTTCTTGAATCGCAGAATTACAGTACTGTATGAAAACGAAAGCCACGAAAGACAACTGTAAAAAGGCTTAAAATATTACGACTTAAAGAAATGTAATGATACTAAATTTGTGTATGATCCTAATAACAATTCAAACAAATATCAAAAATATTATTACAGTAGATAATCCAAACTATCTAAATTTATAGAAGAGGGAAATAATGTTGTAAGGCGCATCCATCCATCCATCCATCCATCCATCCATCCATCCATCCATCCATCCATCCATCCTTCGGAGGGGGCTGCTGAAAAGTTCCTGGTTTTGGGTAAAAGAAAGTACAGGAGGATCAGTTAATTATGATTTTATTTAACATATTCTCCTCTCAGATTCACATGCCTATTGCAGCGGTCCTTCAGTTTTTCTAAGCCCTGTAAAACAACTCGGAAAGTAGGACTGCCAACCAAGCCTCGTATATACATACGAGCACCCCCTCGTATATACATACATGCCCACACATCCATCCATCCATCCATCCATTCACATACGTACACACGATGGCCATCTGTGTAACATTATATATATATATATGCTGTTTTAAAACTGTATATTTATCGGATCAAAACGAAAATCGTCCTTGTAGTGATTCATGAGAACAACAGATGTATTTTTGTCTTCTTGCGCCTTCCCAATGATGATCACTCGCTAGTCAGATACATAGACGAAAGATGGCTTCTCTGATGTAAAGGAAACAGTAAATAATTCATTCACTAATATTGCGAATAACAAACGGTCTGAATAAGGACAAGGTGTACGCTGTTGAAACAGGCATTAAATTATAATGAATAATATTTAACGTTGAGAGACATGAGGCTGTGGCTTTCGTCTGAGAGAAAATTTATTCATAGACATGGGTTAAATCACAATGTATATAGGTTATAGGAGCGAGCCTATATCCTATATACATTGTGTTTTGCTGACATTTAGACGATGCCACCAGCCAGAGGATAAATTGGTATCTTGATACAGTTTTCTATAATAGTAACCCAATAACTGCAATATCTGCCTCCCTACTCTGTCATTAGTCTCTGAGACTTTGAGAGGCTCTTCTAACTAAATCATAAAAGAGAGAAAGGCTTTGATTACGGGTTGTGCAGCAGGCTGGACAGTATGCATACAAAGCTTAAGGTGACAAAGTAACAATTTTACAATCTTGGTATCACCGTTTTTTAAAAAATTATATAACTCTTAAACAGTTTGATTGGCAAAAATAAGCTTCATTAGGAGTTACACCTACCTCACCTCTTTACTCCACGGTATGATGAAAATAAAAATTAATTAATTTCCGTCGGTTTCGAAAATAAATATTCAACTGTACAATCAATTGCCTACTTATTGATTTAGCATGTCAGTGGCTAAAAATTCCGTAGAAACGCGTTCCTTTAACGTAATTCTCAGCTATAAGTAACGGTCACTCTCCGATAAGTTTATTATGGTCGAGCCTGTGGCAGTGGAGACCGGCTTTCTTGGCCCCGTGGACCATATCCCTGTTCACCGCTATCGGGGCGGAGATTGCTGTCCGCAAATGCGAACCTCATGCGTCGGAGTGGCTGTTTCAGCACATCTTCCTCGCCATCCTCCGGGGCAACACTTGTTCCATTTTGTCTGCTGCAGACAGGGAGGTAACTTATGACAACGTTTAACCGCAGCTTCCCATTTCTTTATGTGGTAGAAGATATAGAATAAATAATAGAAAGTAAACAACATAACAATCAGTGACATAGTACATGACAAGGTAATCCCTTAAATTACAGGTGTGATCATTTCAACGGGCTTCCATACAATTTCATTCAATCCAGTTTCACTTATGATAGAATTGGTAACAATATAGTTTTCCTTGTAATTCTACAGCCTTATTTATTTATTTACAGGTAAATGGGATAGAAATGCCACCACGATTGTTCCACTGTTCTAATGCTTCAGGGTATTATAAAGTTGAAGAAATTGTCAATTTTAGCCAAGAGGTCAGTAAAACTTTTTCCGACAATAACATTTTTATATTGACAAATTACCTTGTGTTTGTAGCAGGAGACGAAATAAGATCATGTAATATTCATGCTACTATGAAAGAATATGGCTTCTGAAGTGATTAAAAAAACAGGACAACTCTAAGGAATTTAGTATTCTACTGGCTAATATACGCTATGTTTCTAGTGTTGATATGGGACCTTAAAATTTCGAAGAGGGCCTAATCGAGTAAATCGACTTCAGTTCTTAATTGGTACTTTATTTAATTGACACCACTACCAGCAACAGCAAGAAGAAGAAGAAGAAGAAGAAGAAGAAGAAGAAGAAGAAGAAGAAGAAGAAGAAGAAGAAGAAGAAGAAGAGCAACAACAACAACAACAACAACAACAACTACAACAACACCATCAACAGTAATAATAATCCTTTCTACTATAGGCACAAAGCCTGAAATTTTGGTGGAAGGGCAAGTCGATTACATCAACCCCAGTGCATAAATAGTACTTATTTCAGCGACCCAGAAAGAATGAAAGGCAAAGTCGGCCGCGGCGAAATTTGAACTCAGAGAACGTAAGACGGACAAAATGCCGCTAATCGTTTTGTGTGGCTGCTAACAATTCCGCCAGCTCACCTCTTTGACGGGCTGATTACTACCTAGATCAGATTCCAGGAAACCCCAAAATGGCTGAAGTTCAAAAGATAGTGCTCATGGGAACTGCCCATATCCTACGTAAAATACTGTCTATGTGATCTCAAATTTTAAAGCAAACACATAATTTTCTTATGGTTTCTTAAACATTCAGAGACTGACCATCTCGATTGCACCACCCGAAAGACAATGACAATGCATGGTGCCCTCCATCCTAAGGCAAATGTACACAGGCTCTACATGAAGAGAGGTAAGGGTGGATGTGGGCTGACTAGCATACGGGAGTGCATCAATAGTGAAAGAAGAAACCTAGCAGAATATTTGCTAAACAGCAAAAAAGACCTGCTACAGTATGCTGCTAGTGCAGAAGGAGTTAACAAAAATGAACTTGAGAATGCCCACGAATTCCGAACAAGAACAGCTAACGAAGGAGAAGAAACCCTACTCCGTGTGGAATTACATGGCCAGTTCCACTGTGAAACCAACAACTTAAAAGACCAAGGAGCATCATGGAGGTGGCTCTAAAAGGGTGACCTAAAAAAGTATACTGAAAACCTAATCAACGCGGCCTAGGACCAGGCATTAAATATCAACTCAGTGAAAAAGAATATATACCACTCAAGTGCATCGGACATCAGACAGAATGTGTGGGAAGAGGGTCGAAAGTGTGACTCACATTGTTAGTGCTTGTGAAAGTCTTGCAGAAAAAGAGTACAAACGTAGACACGACAAAGTAGCCCCAAACCTCCATTGACTACTATGCCGTAAATATGGATATGAGTCTACGGGGACGAAAAGGGGAAGGCAAAATTCCTCGAGGACTTTGATTTCCAGACAGACAAAGTGTTAGAGCACCGAAGGCCGGATATAGTAACCTTTAGGAGGAACAAACGTAGCAGTGCCAGGAGATCATGAAAGAAAGAGAAAAAATTGATAAATATGGAAACCTGAGAATTGAGGTCGCTAAGATGTGGTAGCTACGATAGTCGAACATAAAGGTTATCCTTGATGACATCGGTGCATTGGGTTCAATACCACGCAATCTGGAAAAAAAAACATCTGAAAACCTTAGAGATATGCTACAATCTAGATGTATTACAAAAGTCATCATTACTAGGAACTGCACGCATACTGCGTAAAGTACTGTCTGTCTGAGGTCCTTGTGATTTGACAAACAGTGCAAACTCCCGGTAGATACAATATCTTCAATCAACAACCTCACGAAATTGTATACTGTTTGACGTCTATGATGATAATAATAATAATAATAATAGTAATAATAATAATAATAATAATAATAATAGTAGTAGTAGTAGTAGTTGTTGTTTTTGTTGTCGTTGTTGTGTCAGCAACATATCGTTCGATCGCTTATAAGTTTTGCCTTAAGTGCCTTCGAAAAACCAAGTTTCAAAGATTTTATTCTGTGTTGCATAGAGTTTC
>NC_068985.1:77160719-77161604 GCF_001194135.2 Octopus bimaculoides
AGTGGCCGAGCACTCTACAGATACGTGTACCCTTAACGTAGTTCTCGGGGATATTCAGCGTAACACAGTGTGACAAGGCTGACCGTTTGAATTATAGGCACAACAGAAACAGGAAGTAAGAGTGAGAGAAAGTTGTGGTGGAAGAGTACAGCAGGGTTCGCCACCATCCCATGCCGGAGCCTCGTGGAGCTTTTTTAGGTGTTTTCGCTCAATAAACACTCACTACGCCCGGTCTGGGAATCGAAACCGCGATCCTATGACCGCGAGTCCACTGCCCTAACCACTGGGCCATTGCGCCTCCACCCAGTCAGGGACATAAAACATATATCGCTAGGGAGAAAAATGCGGTACAGTAGAAGGTGAAGTTTTCGATAGCCGTTTATACTTTCGTTTCAGATATTTTACGATTTTCATTTCTTAAATATTTCGCTTTTGGATTTAGTTTGCAAGATGCTGCATGTGAGTTCGTGTCTTGAAGCATATTTTGTTGTGTCTAGAGTGAATCATTCTCTTTTAGTGCCTTATTGTTTAACACACTCATTAGTAAAGTTTCCACTTCCTTATTTTTCAAAAATTTTCGTTGCGTCTTGCAACCTTTCAATAGTTGCTGAATCTTTCCGTTATGTGAGCTGCGTTCTTTTTGTTTGTTTGTGCGCATGTGTGTGGGTCTGTGTGTTTGCGCATAGACATGTATGTATGTATGTATGTATGTATGTATGTATGTATGTATGTATGTATGTAAGCATGCATGTGTGTATGCATGTATGTATGTGTGTGTCTGTGTGTGCCTATGTATATGTGTTTGTACGGGTGTACGTTTGTATGTATATATTCTGCATATTCATGTGTTTGCGTTTTCGTGTTTGTGCGTTTTTATGTGTATGC
>NC_068985.1:77162186-77163187 GCF_001194135.2 Octopus bimaculoides
ACACACACATGCAAACACACGCACATAAAAACTTACAAATACGAACACACAAACACATGAATATGCAGAATATATACACATACATACATGTATACACACACTTACATGCATTCATACATACATACATACATACATACATACATACATACATACATACATACATACGTGTGCGCATACACACTGACCCACACACATGCGCACGAACAAACAAAAAGAACGCAGCTCGGATAACGAACAGAGTCAATGACTATTGAAAAGGTTGCAAGACGCAACGAAAATTTAAAAAAAATAAATAAGTAAATGAGTGGAAACTTTACCGGTGACTGTGTTAAATAATAAGGCACTAAAAGAGAATGACCCTCCCCAGACACAACAGAATTTCTTAAATATATTTCCTTTATTTCTCTAAATACAAAGGAAATAATTTAATTTACAGATTTTTTATTAATATGAATTTTGTAGTGAGGACCATTCTATATTTGTATGTACAGTTTAAACGTTATACACATCGTTATAAATATAGATGTTGAAAATTGCAGGATCTTTATGAAGACGATGTTATGCTTTTGGATACATTTAAAGAGGTCAGTATTTACTGCTGTCGTTCTTTATTTTAAACTATACTGTGCTTGATAACAAATATATCCAAATCCTATACAATATTTTGGCCAATGATTCTAAACATCCCTGCGCAATATAGAAAACTAATTATCCAATACACAATCAGAAACATTACGCACATACAAACACACTCACATGTATTTACATACATTTTACGATGTCTTATAACGCCCGTTTCGCTACCATATAGATTAAGATTCAACAGACCCCAAATCCTACATTGAACACTTACCTGTGTATAAGGAGCATATGATTAGATCCAAGCTACAACGAAGGAGCCCCATATAGTTGAAGTGCTCACAGAAAACAAAATTAACATTTCGAGTCCTTCATTTCGATCATTTCAATGATTTCGTGAAAAAAATTACAATTTTACACAC
>NC_068985.1:77163276-77164960 GCF_001194135.2 Octopus bimaculoides
ACACACACACACACACACACACACACACACACACACACACACACACACACATTACACGCGTAACTACGTCCCTCAAAGTAATTTAAAATGGTAATAATCTCCGCACTTACCACAAACTGAACTACATTACAAAAATACAATTTTTGCTATGCAGAAACCCTCTTTCTCAGAGCCAGAAAATAATCCATCTCCAACAGCAGTTAATGCCATAAAAATCTCAACTGAGATCTATAATACTGCTGTCACGCCTGGGACAGTATTGATAAGCTCTATACATACAGCCTCCACTTCACTGATTGACACGAAGTGGCTTCCATTCATAAGAAGGGATTAGTAAATTCTTTTGTGGCTATGACCCTTCTCCCTCCACTAAAGCGTTATTTACTTCACGGAACAACCTAACCTCGTCTTGCGTTTTCTACTTAAACGTTGTAGCTCCAACATTTCTCCCCGATCCTTTCGCCTTGGGAGGTGTATATCCATCCATCCATCTATCCATCTATCCAGTCAGCCAGCCAGTTATCTGTCTGTCTGTCTGTCTGTCTGTCTGTCTGTCTGTCTGTCTGTCTGTCTGTCTGTCTGTCTATCTATCTATCTATCTAGCTATCTATTTTTCTATCTATCTGTCTATGCGTCTGTCTTTCTATCGGCCAGTCAGTGTGTCTGCTTATCTGTCGGTGGGTCTGTCTGTCGACGAAATCCATCACCGCAGCCGTAGAGCGGGGAGTGCACGTTAATGATAGCGCGAAACTAGGTAGAAATGCATCGAACACTCATTCAACGCTGCTCGGACGAGCTTTGTCACCCTCTGATACATACTGTTTGTGCTTTAAAGCACAGCGCGTCTTAGGGAGATATATCTCGGCGCATATCGCACTTAATTTTGCCTTTCACCAAGTATTTACATTAAGTATGATACATGAATGGATCTATATTCTGGCAGTTTTACTACATTCTAAAAGGCCTTGGGTTTTATTTTTCTTTCCCACTCCCTGGATTCTATCACTTTCTATCTGTCTCAGTTCCCTTTTTTTTTCTATGTCGGTTCTTATGGTTACTCATATGTACAATCTGTTTTAATATACACATTCTGTCTAATTTTATGAATGCGTACAAAATTATTTATACAGGGGTTCATCGTACGCCTATCTGTGTACATACAAATTTACCTAATTCTACATACTTCTGAAAGTGGATGTTACTCTTCAAACTCTATACTCTATTTCTTACATATTCTTATATTATTTTTTGGTAGTGATCTTTTCCATATATATACATGCTTTCTCAGATAATATTGCACTTGACTTTTGAAGCTCCAACGGAGCTATAAGGGGATACACAAGCACTCAACAATATGTGTGTGTTTGCATGCGCGCACGCACGCACGCACACACACACACACACACACACACACACACACACACACGCATCACCGTGCTTGTTTCTCTATGCTTGCCGACCAGTGTTGAGTTTACATCCCCGTAAGCTGGCGGTTCTGTTCAAGAGACCGACAGAATAAGTACAGTCTTACAATCTTAGAATAAGTACAAGCTTACAAAAAGAAGTACTGGATCGGTTTTCTCAGCTAAGCCATTAAGGCCGTACTCCAGTTCTCTGACTAAAACATGTAAAATTAAAAAAAAAGAAGGAAGTAGATATTTTAGTTATCTTTTTCTTCATTTCA
>NC_068985.1:77165566-77166555 GCF_001194135.2 Octopus bimaculoides
GTCGATAAATTAAGTACCAGTTGTGTACTAGGGTCGATCTAATCTACTAGGCTCCTCCCTCCAAATTTCGAGCCTTGTGCGTAGAGTAGAAAAGAATATACATAACTTCTCATTCTCGAAATCCCTGGGTGACCAATGTGAAATTCCTTAAGTAATCATTTTTGTAGTGTGGCTGGCACTACGACTCTTTGCGCGTACATCAATACATTGTCACACATTGAGAATAGGTTCGCATTTGTGTTGCGCATATTTTTATCTCTTTTGGCCTTCAGCTTTTCTTTGGTTTTTTAAAATGAATTCATCGGTTTCTGATTTTAATTTTATGTCTTGTAATGTAATGAGCAGTTTACGTATGACGTTACACAAAACATTTTAAATTTAATTTCCCACTCATAACGCAGCAATTACAGTATCTTCAAATGGTCCAGCATTTTTTGAAATCAGTCTGGCTATAAACAATCTGCGTGACCTAATTTCTTAGATGGTATATACTCCATCTTAAAATCATAGTTTAATAATATAGTACCCCAGCGTTGCAACATATCAGCAGTATGTTTAGGGATTCCTTTCTTCGACTCATATACAAATAATAACGGACGATGATCAGTCTATAGTCAAAAACTTCTACTGAATAAAAATCTATGAAATTTTTTTTACGGCCAAAATAATCGCTAGTTCCAAAAAAATAATGCCAGTAAGGTCGCTATATTTGTCGGAGAGGGCATATTTTTAATTGCGTCTGCCCTCGACGGATCTGGTCGACATCAATTTCTGTCAGTGATTTGTCCTCAATATTTTAGTTTCGTTAAGAAAAATTCACACATTTCTTCATTTAAAAGTAAAGCTGTAATCCCTAATATTTTCGAGCACATATTTTGCGTGCTCTACGAATTGGCTCCGGGGTTCACTTTCAATGAGTATATCATCCAGATATGGAATTGCGAATTCACAGTCCGCTAACATTGCATCCATAATCTGTTGAAAAATCA
>NC_068985.1:77167359-77169560 GCF_001194135.2 Octopus bimaculoides
TTGGCATTTAAGGTTTTTCCACGAAATGTAATGTCACTTAACATTTGTCCTTAAAATGTAAATTTTTCCTGAAACACCACGTGCAATTTTCGAACTTTTTTTTTATATGTACCTGTGTTTATTATCGAGATATCACTACCCGTATCCAACTGTAAATCTACGTTTGTGTTATTAATTTTTTGCATACACAAATTTCCTTTGAGCCTCATTTGTATTTCTTGTCACCGATAACCTGTTTATGTGTTTTTTTTTCTGTAGAACTGTTTCTTAGGTTTTGTTTTACAGTGTGATTTTTTATGATCTATCTTATCACACTTGAAGCATTTTATATTTTTAAACGGACAGTTACTTTTAAAATGTAGACCATTGCTTAGCGGTATATTGTCCGTTTTTATGTTCTGAGTTCAAATTCCGTTGAGGTCGGCTTTATCTTTCATCCCTTTGGAGTCGATAAAATAAATAGCAGTTGAGCAATGGGGTCGATATAATAGACTATTACGTCCCCCAAAATTCAAAGCCTTGTTCCAAAAACAGAAAGGATTATTGTTATATTATATCTTGTTTTAACCGGTGATGTATTGGCAGAATGATAAGGAGTGGAACAAAAGCCCCTGTAATATTTTATTATGGCTCTTCACACACTTATTTGAATCCTCCTGAGATCAATTTTCCTTTCATCTTTCTTGGGTGGATAATATCCTACACAAGTATCGGGGTCAATATCATTTGATTAAACCTATCCTCTCGTATAATGTTGGTCTTCTTGTGCTAAACAAGAAACAATTATAATGACTATTTGTTTTTCTTTTTATTTATCCCTGAAGGATTACATTAAATCTGATCCGACCGGTAGAACTGTTGATGCTACACTGATTGTTCAAGTAAAACAAGGATCGGAACCTTTCAAGTTCAGAGGTTGTTTCATCGACTGGGATCCCAAACGTTGGGCAGTAAGTGCCTTATTTATATTTATATTTGAAATGTATGCCTATGATTACGCGTCAAAAAAGCACTGGCTGGCCGGTAACGTATTTTTCTGCAATGTATTGATTGATAATTTATCCTGATCACGCTATTTAGTAGCATTATCACGCGTTTGAGAATAAGAAAAAATTATTTCTGTATCTTTCAATACACCTCAACGCTTCTAAAACAGACTTTGTTTACTTTCATCGTAAGTTGAAGTTAACATTAGCGTCTTATGAAGCTAAATTTATAAGTTCTAAAATTGCAGTAGAATTCGTTACTGGGAAGTTTAGCTTAATGGTAAAGCACTTGACGCGTAATCACAGGGATGTGAGTTCGAGTCTCATGGCTGGCTGGTAACGTATTTTTCTGCAATGTATGGATAATTTATCCAGATCACGCTATTTATTAGCATTATCAATAATAGGATAAAGTCTTTTATAAGAATTTATCAAGTAGCTAGCGTGAAAAAACCTCATAAGGGAAAAATCCATCATTTATTCCCTAAAATATATTTATTTATATAAGGGCATTACTCTACATGAATGCCTCACGCTAAGAGGGACACTAAGATCAAACTACCATAATAAACACATTTTTACCGAACGCGAGGAAATGCAACTCTCAAAGCTAGCCCCATAAAAACAGACTGAATTATAGATCATGATTTCGTAATTATTGCAGTAATATGCACCTTTTACTCAGCAGTACAGTATGATCAAGACACATAAAAATAAACAAAAAATCAATATATATGGATATATAAAACAACAGATGGATTGTGGTTCACTACAGCTGTTTCAGACGTATTTATTATTGATGAACAGAAGTGTAACCTCATGCAACCCCCACAAAAAAAAGCATTTTCATCAGGTAAATACAGGTAAGAATTAACAATTAGAACTTCTCAAGAACAAGTACATGGTGCCATATGACTTGGCCAACTTAAATTCGGTCAAAGACCTTGGTGCTTTCACTATTTTAATATCTGATTCTCTCAAATCCTGGAAATTATATATGATAGATCGCTGACTACTGCACGCATTTTGTTCTCTCCTTGTTTCTCTCCTTGTTTCTTTCTGTGTTCCTTTCTGTTGAAGAGCGTAGGCTCGAAACGTTAAAGACTTTTCTATTCCCGAGCGTTATACTAATACATCCATTTGTTGTCTACACCACCTGTTTCGTCTGTTGTTTTTTCGTGAATTCTCCCTATATATATATATATATATATATAT
>NC_068985.1:77171969-77177454 GCF_001194135.2 Octopus bimaculoides
TATATACATCACAAATTGTTAAAATAAATTGAGACAAACGGCACGAAAACTGAAAATTATTAGTTTATCGTTTCAGATGACTGTTTGAAATGGACTATTCACGTTTCGGATGTTAGTTTTTATTCAGGAAAAAGAATAATGAGAAGCAGTAAAAGCGAAGAGGGAAGAGAATGAATGAATGTTTGAAAAAAATTTAATTGGAAGAAGGAACGCATGAGGAAGGCTCACATAAGTACATACATACAAACATACATACAAACATATATAATCCTTTTAACTTAGATAATAATAATAATAACAACAACAACAATAGTAATAATAATAATAATGATGATGGTGATAATGATAGGTGTAGCAGGTGATGCAGTAGAAATTTGCCTGAAACTACCAAATCTTGAATAATAATAATAATAATAATAATAATGGTTTTAAATTTTGCCACAAGGGCAGCAGTTTTGAGGGAGGAGAGAGTCGATTACATCAACATCAGTGTTCAACTGGTACTTATTTCATCGACCCCGAAAGGATGAAAGATAACGTCGACCTCGGCGGAATTTGAACTGAGAAGGTAAGACAGAGGAAATGCTAATAATAATAATGATACTACTACTACTACTACTACTACTACTACTACTACTACTACTACTACTACTACTACTACTACTACTACTAATAATAATAATAATAATAATAATATTAATAACCGAAATACAACTTTAACACGAAATAACTTTGAAAATAACTTTTCTCAACAACACTATGAGTAAAAGATGTTTTATATGACACATTCTACTAGTGTCCGAAGTTTGAAAGTGTTTAGTTACAAAAAATTAATTTCTCGATCTGACGTTGAAAGGGAAAAGATCCCAAATACCTCCCAGGTCACCTTTGTCTTTCATCCTTTTGAAGTTGATAAAATATTTGTTACTCAAGTACTGGAGTCGATGCGATCGAGTAATTGCCACTCCCAAATTACTAGACTTGTAACAAAATTTGAATCAATTATTAATAATCTCATTATATGGATGAGGACTGGAGCTAACCAAAATAATTGTTAGGGTATTGAAAAATTTTGCCGGTCGAGAAATTGCTGGTTCGTATTCTGTCAACACAGTGCTGTTGACAGAATACGAACTAGCCAAGATGCCAATAGGTTAGACATCTGACAAGAATATCTGTAGCATCTAATTGCAGCCCTTACACCCTGAGTTTAAATCCATCAAGGTCAACTTTGCTTGTAATCTTGAGAGCAGATGATATAATGTGCCACTCAAGTACAGGGTTCGTTTTGATATTCCTGTAAAACATCCTAGATACAGAGGGAATTATAATACACTTTGCGGTGTAGTAGATACTACAAGTATATAATTCTCCACCATGATCAACTTCAACAACGCAACATTGATGAGTCTTCTTGCAATATCAAGTCCTCCTACGAGAACAGCTATCTGTAATAGACCAGCATAAAATCCCGTTTCCTATTTATGCCATATCATTTAAATGTTTAAATGTTGAGAAAACTGGAGTTGCGAAAAAAAAATATTTATAGGAATATTTGCTGATTCAAAAAGTACACTTTTTTTTAACGAAGCTAATTAAAGCCGTGATGCATATGTGACTCACTTTCGATTTTCGGATACTCGTATTGCTCTTTCACTTAAGTTACACTTCTGTTGTCATTGGAAAACGTTTAAACACTCCCTTTTACTATTTGTGTCTATTTTGCATAGGTTTGCATTAATCGACACAAACTATATGAATTGTAAGAGTATAACATTAAAAGATAGACTCAATGTCATACATATTTAATTCTGCCTCAAGCGGGAGACTGACTGAATCATTTATGCATCAAAGTATATATTCTTGATACTTAATTACGGTCACGGACGTTCTGAGTTCACATTCACTTTGTCATTTGTACGACCGATGGAAACAAAGGCGAAATTGATCTTGAGGAATTTGAGCTTAAAACGTTGAGAGCTGGAACAAATACCGCACACTATTTTGTCCGGAACGACCTGGCAGAAACGTTAGAGCATCGGACAAAATGCTCAGTGGACATTCTGAGTTCACATTCATTTTGTCATTTATTTCCTTTTATCCTACCAGCGTCGATATTAAATACAACACTGGTCAAGTACTATGATTGATTTGATATTAATATAAACCACTTTAGATGTGAACGGAATTGTAAAAACAAGAGGTATGTGAAAGTGCTAATAGACATATAAATGTCAAGGTGAAATTCAGCAATGTTAGAAAGCAGATTGCTGAAACTAATATAGCAACATTTTAAAAATACTTACAATAAATAATTCTCTACTTACTTCCAATTTTTTTTTATTAACTTCCCTCTGTCGCTATGCGTATGTGCCAACGTCATTTATACAACCATTATTAAAAAATGCACAAAATACTAATTTAGTGAAATCTCGTATTAAATCATTAATCAATTGAATTTTTTTCTGCAGTTATTTTTCTCTGTTGTTTGATGAAAGATTTCTTACTTAGACATTTAGAAGGAATAGATTAAGTTAATCCAATCAAGCCAGTATTTTACTGGTACTTTATTATATATAGGCGCAAGTTCCGAGTTCCGGGTTCAGTCCCACTGCGTGGCACCTTGGGCAAGCGACTTCTACTATAGCCTCGGGTCGACCAAAGCCTTGTGAGTGGATTTGGTAGGCAGAAACTGAAACTTGTGTGTGTGTGTGTGTGTGTGTGTGTGCATGTTTGTGTGTCTATGTTTGTCCTCCACCCACCCGCCAACATCGCTTGACAATTTAAAGCGACGAGCTGGCAGAAATGTTAGCACGCCGTAGCTTTTGAATTGTTAAAAAGCAATACGGTGTTAAAGTTGTTCAAATTAACTGTATATTTTATCTTTCACTTATTTAAGTCATCAGACTGCGGCCATGCTGGAGCACCACCTTGAAGACTTTTAGTCGAATGCATCGATCCAAGTACTTTTTAAGACTGATATTTATTCTATCGATCGCTTTTGCGGAACCGCAAAGTTACAAGGATGCAACCACGCCAACATAGGTTATCAAGCGTTAGTGGGTGAACAAACACAGACAAAAAGACATACACATGCGACGGGCTTCTTTCAGTTTCTGTCCACTAAATCCACTCAAAAAGTTTGGGTTGGCCCAAGATTTTAGCAGAAGTCACCTGCTCCATGTGCCACGCAACGGAACTGAACTCGGAGCCGTGTGGTTGGGAAGCAAGCTTCTTACCACGCACGCAGCTACGCAGACTAACTTAATAACTTATCCATTTAATATGTACGATATGATTTTAAGAAAATGGCTGCCGACAAGTATAGAGCAAAATTCTAGTGGAATATCGTTGATATAGAATGAGAAGTACAATAAATTTCTGCAGATACTTGATAACATCATTTTGTCCATTTTCAAGAGAGGTCGCTACTAATTACTTTAAAGTCATTGAAAAGTTAGATGTGAGTTAATTTTCTTCTACTACGTCAAGTTTTTTTTTCTACTATTTACTCTCTGAATGTGGAGGCGCAATGGCCCAGTGGTTAGGGCAGCGGACTCGCGGTCATAGGATCGCGGTTTCGATTCTCAGACCGGGCGTTGTGGGTGTTTATTGAGCGAAAACACCTAAAGCTCCACGAGGCTCCAGAAGGGGGATGGTTGCGAACCCTGCTGTACTCTTCCGCCACAACATTCTCTCACTCTTTCTTCCTATTTCTCTTGTACCTGTATTTCAAAGGGTCAGCCTTGTCACACCGTGTCACGCTGAATACCCCGAGAACTACATTAAAGGTACACGTGTCTGTGGAGTGCTCAGTCATTTGCACGTTAATTTCACGAGCAGACTGTTCTGTTGATCGGATCAACTGGAATCCTCGATGTCGTAAGCGACGGAGTACCAACAACACAACAACTCTCTGAATAAGCACAAATGTATTGCTTGTCGGTAAGTAATAGGACTGTTAGCTGATTGCTTTTATTATTTTGATAAGGAGTGATTTTTTTTAGAACAGGTGTTGTAGGTTGAGTTTTGAAAAGCATGACAGCCTATAGTCAGTTTCAAATCTTCACCCCAAAAAATAATCACGATTATTAACCAATCTAATGCCTCAGCTAATCTTCGATCTTTAAGAGTCAAGTTCCTGATTCAAGAAGGAGGTTGGAAGCTGACTTGGTGCTAAGATACATGATACATGATACATGATACTTGGCGCTAAGATACATGAAATTATATGAATGTGGCCAAGATAGGGAGTGCCAAGTACTGCAGCGTAGAATGTTCGAAGTTAGGAGATCAGAGAAGAGATTTGTGCTGTGGAGGAGATACGGCAAAGTTTTGAAGTGAATGATTTGTTGGTTTGAAATGTGGAGGGATTCTGTCCTAAGGTCTGAGGCTTAGGTTTCTACTCTGTTCTTTTTTCTTGTGGAGTATTTCTATCAATGTATATGTATATATGGCGTATTTGTATGAACGTACATGTATGTATATTCATTTTTAGATGCTTATCCAAACACATTTATTTGGGATTGTGGTCGCTCTATATGGTTGATTACTAGCGTATTCTGCAAATAGTATATAAAACTCAGTATACAAGAGGTTAGCAAACCTTATGTGAGCACTTTTTTTTTGTTTTTCTAAGCTTGTGACTGTTCAGCTTAATTTGTATTCCCGTACGTATTTCTTTTCTTTCAGATCTGTTCCCCTTTGCTATTTCTCATCGTAAGTGCCTAAACATCCCCGATTCCTTTTGTTATATCTATGGCCGTTTCATAATTCCTAACTAAAGGGTAAACATCGGCGCATTTGTAAAGCCCAGCTATTTTACATACTTCAAAGTTGGTGATCGAGACAAGTCAACAAGCACAAGATGAATGATTTGGCACGCGATTTATGGCAATCAAAAAATTCCTCAGAGCTATTAGGAAGACTGAATGGGGAAAATTTGCTTGAAAAAGGAGCGAAATTATCCTACTTTCGATCTTAAGAAAGTACATTTCCGCAGTACTTTCGAAGTGACAGTAGGTTTGTGTATTACCATAACCAGTGGCGTAGCTAGGGTATGGCAGACAAGGCACTTGCCATGGGTGCAGTTCTGAGTGAGGCGCAATTTTGAGTCATGAATGAGTAAAGTAACTTAATTTTGACAAATTCTTCAGTCCATGCTGCGGCAAATTTTGTTGATTTTTGTTGGTTTCAAGAATGTGGGCCAATGCATTGCTAGTTGCATTTTGCGCCCCACCCCCACCCAGAAAACCACCCCACCACGATATTTGTTGTTTTGAATCAAGAAGTATGCGGGTAGACCATAGCGCCCCCACCCGCAAGTTAATATCCTTCTACCTTCAGACCATCAACGGTGCACTCCTCCCTCTACCCTCGCTTGTCAAAGTATACATTCGCTAGTTTTTTAATTGGTTACCTGCCAAGTAAACCATTTGAGCTGTACACCCCCTTGCAAATTAACATGCAGTTTAGTCAGAAGTAG
>NC_068985.1:77177464-77181273 GCF_001194135.2 Octopus bimaculoides
CGATCTTCTTGGCGCGTTTATCTTCTTGGGAATTAATGGTTACGTTTCTTGCTTGCTCAAAGTTGATCATACTTGCGTGAGTAAATATTTCCGATATTCTTATGTTTCTGCACAGTGGTTGGTTTAGTTTCAAAAGATCTGAAAGATTATTTCTGATATGTTTTTTTTTCACTTGCATATGCAAGCAGAGTAATTTTTCAATGTTAAAACGTAAACATGAGCCAAATTTGTTTACACGTTTTCTAACCAGATCCATTCAAAACCATCCAATCAAAAATCTTTAATTTTGATGCATATTATGTTTCCAACACTGCAATGGTACGGGCTCGAAATAATCGGCTTTTTACAGAAAATATTGTGAAACTGTCAAACATTTGCCTTACGTGTGACTGAATATTGAAAAAAGTAAAAAGTAGTGTATTCATCATTGTAAAACTCAATATTTACTTCCCAGGATGAATTGGGATTTTAATTTTACCACAGTGGTATGCATCGTTACTTGCTCTATCTGATGTAAAAGAATTAAAGTGCGTAGATCTGCGTAGAGCGAAGTTATCCGGGATAATATTCTTATCCAGCTATACAGACTGGATAAGAATATTTGGTCGCCCAGCAGCTAGTTGAAACAAAAATAGTCAATGTGAAGGGGTTCATCATATGGGTGCAAATATCTCTCTCAGTCTCTGAACCCTTCGGAGCATTCTCCAATTGCGTAATTTCATGGTTGAATTAAAATTTATCTAATTGTAAAAGCACTAAAAGTCACCGTCAGTATATGAGTTGTAATCTTTCCATATGAAGGGAAGCGGTGGACGATATAACAATTATTCATTTTACGTTGATACAGTAAATCCTCCCGAGAACATTTACCGTAGGATTTCCCGTCAAAAATATATAATTTAATATGTAAAGCTAATATTAACACATTTAATGCAGGAAACAACCAACCAAAAAAAGATAACTAGAGATAATAATTGTTATAAAGTTTGACAAAGGTCCAACAATTTCAAGGGAAAAATTTACTCGATTGCAGTAATTGGTACATCATAAAGATGAATTATAAAATCGATATCGGTGGCATTTAAACAAAGAACGTAAAGTGAGAAGAAAGGCTGTTAAGCATTTTGTTCGACTGGCTAACGGTCCTGCCAGCTTGCCATCTTATGAAAAGACATAACAATATAAAGAAGAAACAACGGTAAGTGTTAATACTTCATTCTTATTTACTAGATAACCCTGTGCCGTTAGAAATGACGGCTAATTGTAGTATTTTATATATAAATAAGGTATAAAATAAGGTACATAATAATCACAAGTACAAATATTCACATACTTCCCATGTACATGTACATACATACACACATATACTCAGAGTTGAAATGCTGTTTGATTTCAACCCTAACCGTTACCCATTTCTATTGCACACACACACACGTGCACACACACACACACACACACACACACACACAAACATTCACATACCCCCTTTTACATACACATACACTCACACAGAGTTGAAACGCTGATTTTTTTCCTCAATCCTTCCTTATTCATCTATCACCGTTTCCTTTCTCCATTGCTATTATTTTCTCTCTCTCTCACTACTTCTCCTTCACTAAATTACTATTTTCTATCTTCTCCCTTCACTTATACTACTCTTTCTCCTACTCCGTCCTATTCCTACTCTGTGATTTTGGACAAATACACACACACACGCAAATATATAAAAACACTACGCTCATTATTATATTTGGAGATGACAAGTATTTCTGCATATACAATGAGAATTTTATCGGATCAAATTATCTGAAGGACTTTTGAATTTACTTTAAGTTATTGGAGCAAGCTGTCTGAAGTACTTATCTCAAGCTTATTTTCAGTCACAATGTTAAAAAGACGGACGTTAAGCAAGTTCATGCAGTTAAGAAGAAAAAAAAGCAACACAAAGCAGCAAACATTACAAGTAGAACATACACATCCTTGTCTAGATAATTTCTTTAAATATTTTCATTCCTGTTTACAACTTTATATCCTATTGTAAACTTTATCCTTGTTTTGCTGTTGATAGTGGAAGTTAATTCTTTGTTAGAATTCACTGTAAGTTCGTCAAACTAATCATAAAATTAATCGTATGTTATATAATAATTACAGTTATTTCATTGCTGCTTGAGTGATTTAGGATCTCAACCCAGAATCGATTAATTTGTAAGTATTATTTAAGAAAAATATGGGTGCAAATATCTCTCTCAGTCTCTGAACGTACATACATACGCGCGCGCGCACATACACGCACACACGCAAATGTATGCGTATATACATACATATATAAACGTACATATATGTGTGTGTGTGTGTGTATGTGTGTGTGCGCGTGTGTTTGTATAGACGTACATACATATATCTATCTATCTATCTATCTATCTATCTATCTATATATATATATATATATATCTATATATATATATTATTTTATTCTTTTACTCGTTTCAGTCACTTGTAACACCGTCTTGAAGGGCTTTAGTCGGACAAATCGACACCAGGACTTATTTTGTTTTAAGCCTAGGCTTTATTCTAATAGTTACTGGCGGCTATGCGGTGATGGGAACACAAACACAGACACAAAGGCACACACACATATATACATACACACACACACACACACACACACACACACACACACACACACACACACACATATATATATATATACATTTACGACGGGGCTTCTTTCAGTTTCCGTCTACTAAATCCACTTACAAAGATTTGGACGGTCCGAGGCTATATTAGAAGACACTTCCACAAGGTGAAACGCAGTGGGACTGAACCCAGAACCATGTGGTTGGGAAGCAAGCTTTTTACCACACAACCAAGCCTGCGCCTTCTGTATAAATATAAACGGTATATACTCGAGTAATAGTCGATCTCATGTAAAAGTCGACCCCCTATTTTTGGCCAAAAAATTGGGGATTTTCCATAGACCCCGTATAAAAGTTGACCCTAGTATTTCATGAACAAGACAACATTTGTGGGCTAAGGTACCGTATTATCCTGTACGTAGAAATAACTCTGTTACAAAATTGTGTGGCTGCTTTACTGTAGCTTGCTCTTGGTGGAATGCTTGGTGCTTATAATGGAATGCATGGTACTTATAGTAGAACACCATTTAATAGTGACCACTACACATCTGGTGAAAAACGGGTTTCACAGACAGCATTATTGGCGAACACTGGTAAATGCCACTGTCTGAATTCGTACAAAGACATGACTTTGATTAGCCTGAAATCATTCAATTAATCGCTAGATCAGTGGATCCCATGCGACCCTTATATTTTCCTCATCACCAAATACAATAAACACATGCGTCATAGGCTCGTCTGTTTACATGGTGAGAAACATATTTTCACAGACAGTACTATCGGCGAATAACAGCAAACGCCACTGTATGAATTCGTACAGAGGCATGACTACGGTAAGCCTAAAAACATTTAGTTAATCGCTAGATCAGTGGTTCCAAACTTTTTTTGCCGCGGAATCCTTCGACATTATTTTTAAAAACGTGGAACCTCTAACTTTCAGAGAACCCTGGGGTTTTGCAGAACACATTTTGGGAACCCCTGGTCCAGATTAACAACTCTACACCACATTATGGACATTTACTGCTAACTGCACATGAGAGCTACGCGATCTTGTTTATAGGTTTTTATTCTTTAATAAGACGCGTATTTTAATGCATAAAATTGGTAATATTACTGTAATTCATTGTTTTTATATTTTTATTCACTTAGAGATCAGTTGGGCTTCTGCTGTTG
>NC_068985.1:77181409-77182425 GCF_001194135.2 Octopus bimaculoides
ATATATATATATATATATATATATATATATATATATACATATATATGTGTATATGTATATATATATATATATTGAAAGAAAGAAAGAAAATGGAGAAACATGGAGGAATGAATAATTTATTTGTATGACATAAAGATGTTGAAACCTTTTAAAAACATAACAATTCAAATAAATTATATGTTGTAAAGCTCAAGAAGAAAATGGGATATGCGAAAAAACCTACATATATGTTTCAGTTCTAGCCCCTAGTTACTATGCATTTCTAAGCATTTGGTTATATGCTAAGAAAGGTATCATTTTTAACTATATGGGGCAGAATCTCTTCAGTCTTATAATGAGCTTATAGAACTAAGGTTATCATTTTTCTTTGAAGGATGTAGACAGAATATTCTGTGTGCATTCTTCAAAGAAATGTATTTTCCCTGGTGAAAGAGGTGGTGTCAAAAAATCAATGTAAATATCTTTTTTATGACTGGACAATCGGACTCTCACAAACAGCCATAGGATTATTAACTGGATAATAAACACCTAAACTTTTTATCTTATAGACTCTTAATTCTTTTTATAGCTTCGTTTTATAATGTGTAAGTCTATCTATATATGTATTTATTTTTTCAATATATTCTTAATGTATATATCCATATATCTATAGATTTTTATATGTATGGTTTTCATGTAGTGATTACTCTATACACTTTTATATATTCGTTTATTCTTTTATTCTTTTATTTGTTTAAGTTATTTTGATTGCGGTCATGCTAGAGCACCGCTTTTAGTACTTATTCTATCAGTATCTATTGCCAAACTGCTAAGTTACAGGGGACATAAACACACCAACATCAGTTGTCAAGCGACGGTGGGAAACAAACACAGACACACAAATTCACACACACGCACACACACACACACACACACACACACACACACACACACACACACACACACACACACGACGGGCTTCTTTGAGTTTCCGTCTACCAAATCCACTCACAAGGCTTTAGTCCGCTCTAGCCTAT
>NC_068985.1:77183471-77185420 GCF_001194135.2 Octopus bimaculoides
ATATATATATATATATATATATATATATATATATATATATATATATATATACACACATGTATGTATATGACGGAATCTCCTGTCATTAGACAACGTATGAGGGTTCGACAATTTTCTTACCGAACAACCACACAGATGATTTGGATTGACATAAGCTCACCCCCGCCATCAGATCGACATTACGTGTACAAGTGCAATGGGTACCACATGTCAGATGTCGAAATGATAGCAGAGCAACGTGAAACGAAGTGCTTTACTCAAGAACACAACGCAACGCCCGGTCTAGGAATTGAACGCACAATCTCCCAATCCGGAGTGCAACACCTAAACCACTAAGTCATGCGCATATATGTATGTATGTATGTTTATCAATTTGTGTTGCAAGATTCCTGATGTGATATTGTGCGTTGAAGCAGATATACGATATGAGCAGCATCTATTTGACAACCCCACCCTTCAACAAGAGTTTGCATCCCTCAACAGACAAATAACAAAATAGAAGCACGCCTTACCATAGCCAGTAATAAAGTTAGGCAAATTTTAGAACAATACAGGGTAATACACACTCAATAGACATATATGCATTTACCTGTGACACATATAAGAAATAGGGATAGATAAATAAAAAAAAGATTTTGAGAATAAATTAATAAATATATAAATAGATAAAAAAATAAATATATTTGTCATACACCAGTGATAAATATATGGAAAGGGCATTACTACAGAATAATTTCACACACTAGACTTCCCAAATAAACATTTTTATTTACCGAATGCGAAGAAATATATATATATATATATATATATACATATGAGGTGCATTCTTGAAGTTTTGAGACTTTCATAAGTGAAGTAATTATAACTGTCGTAGATTGTTGTACTTTTAGTATATCATTGCTATACACCGAACAAGATGACCAGCCAACTTTTGCTTTCCCAGATTGAAGAAGATGGCTGTAACTGTACTTTGAACACACCATAGTAAACACTGCTTGTCATAGCTGACTAGTTTGCAGAATGCAGTGGAAACGGTTGGAAGATCGCTCAGAAACTTATGAAATGCTCTAGACTGCTTATAGATTAACTTTTCGCTGATACTAAAGGTTCAGGGACGGTTCAGAGGATGTGAAAGACGATGAGAGGCGTGGTAGTGTGAGGGACGTCAAAACATCAGAGCTGATAGAGAAAATATGCAACTTTCTGGGTGAAGACCATCGTGTATCTATAAAGGTTATGAGCATACAGTTTGGAGTTAATACGGCAAGTGTACACGGAATTATTCACGAAGATCTGAAGATGCGCAAAATTTGTTCCCAGGGTGGTCAGGGACGAGTATCTTAGTAACCAACTACTTGACAGATATGGCCATCAAAACTGTTCCACATTCTCTTTACAGCCCAGACCTTGCTCCGTGTGACTTTTGGTTGTTCTTCACTCTGAAGAATTTCAGGGGCACTCGTTTAGAACACGAAGGAGTTTGTGACAACGGTCCTGGACACCTTCACTTTGAAGGACTTTCATGGGGCCTTCATATGATGGCTGGAGTGCTACAACGAGTGCATTGAAGTTAGAGGATCCTACTTTGGCAGGTCAGCTTGTTTGGTGTATAGTAATGATATACTAAAAGTACAATAATCTACGACAGTTATAATTATTTCACTATTAAAAGTCTCAAAACTTCAAGAATGCACCTCGTATATATATATATATATATATCACTCTCTCTCTTCCCTTTACACCGGCATGGTCACATGCTTCCGGTCAATAATCCTTTCCTTCCTCGGCTTTCGCCAAGTAACGCACGCCACCACTTTGTCTCTCTCGGTTCCGTGCCTCATCGCGTTCCTACACACATAATTTTTCTCGTCTGGCCGTAAAGCCTTTTCTGTTTGTTTTCCTGTCTTGTTTTTTGTCCGCCACTACATTCCTCCATGGCTAGATTTAAT
>NC_068985.1:77185976-77192377 GCF_001194135.2 Octopus bimaculoides
CGATCTGCGTATTATAGTTTATAATATTGATAAAGTCCACCGGTATTCAGTCACATATCTCTTTTCAGGTAAGTATTCTTGCTGTTGTTTTATAACAAAGCGCCCTTAAAAGTTTTTTTATGTTGATATTCTGTTTTGGATATGTCTTCCACACTTGTGTTGAATGCAACATGGAATTTAGATTTATCTTCATGAAATCAATGCATTCATCAAAACTGTATTAATAACATCATCAATAACATATGAAGGTTATGCTGATAATTTAGTCTAAATGTGAGATACTATTGCATTAGTAACTGTCTTACCTTACAGCCAGGTGGATGCTGCAAGTATTGATCTGCAGGATAACACTGCAATGAAAGAATTAATTCAGCACAATATGGAAGGACAGACGTCCCATTATCTGGAAGCTAGATAAAACTACGTACCACAAGAGCAACACAACAACTGCAATCAGATGTTAATCTAAGTGTCAGCAAAATTTGTACCGTAGTTTCAGCATAAAATGGATATGAAAGAAATCAGAAAAACTTAATTTCTTCTACATAATGGCTGAATTCGTGATGCCTTACGTTTCTTTCACCGGGACAGTAATCAAAAGTCTCGAAACTATGCTGCATATCATCTACATCAGCGTGTTTCGTGGCATTTGAAATATGTGCTGGAAAAAGCAAACTATTCAAAAAAAAATTAAACTTTTAGTTCAGGCACCAGACAGTATTAGGGAAAGAATGGTTCACTTTGTTGGACATTAGTGAATAAGTAACGAGAAGCTGATTAGTGACACTCATCTTTGAACACTTCAACATTGTTAAAATCATGGGTCACTCAAGGAAGACATATCGACAGATGACACCAAATGACATGGGAGGAATCATTTCATGACAGGAATATTGGGATTAATAGAGAATCAGGTGTTATATTATGTATACTGACAAACTCGACCTGGAAGGAGAAGGCTATATGATGTATGAGTGACCTTATTAATTCAAAATTATATTATCCAGTTTCATATAAGTATGTTTTCAATTCAAATATGGCCTGATTCATAAATTAGGATCCTAAATTAGGATCAGAGAATCTGGAATTTCTTATAACCATAAAATTCTTAAGAATTCATCAAAATTCATGTGTCTAGATATTAAAACAAAATTAGATAGAAACACGGGAACAGCAAAAAAAAAAAAATAATAATAATATTTTCTAGTCTACATTGGCCGAAATATTTGTTTAACACTTAATGAAAGATATGATAGTTTTACACTTAATTATAAACAAATATTTACCATTTCAAATAGTTAAGAAATAACTAATCTCATATGATTCTGTATTCAATTGTGTTCTTTTTTTTTATTTACAGACAACGAAGTACAACAGCCATGAAGATGACAATAGCAACCAATTCTCTTATTGTTTCAATCACATTTATTATATCACTGACACCACTAAATATAGATACAACAGAAGTCGGAAATAGTTGTGAAATAAAAATTTCCCCCAATGTCAGCAAGAGTTTAAACCGTTTAGTAAAATCAGGCAAAAAGGTTTTCAATTTTAAAGTTCATATATCTGATAAAAATTTCGATGATTTTCTGAATCCTGTACCTCTAGATCATTATGCAAATGCTAGGCATTTCACGTGGATTCCAGATGAAAAAGATGGTCTCATAGCGTATAAGAATTTCTTCTATGACTTTTCACTCCACACATTTAATTTATTAGATGTCTACATCGCTACTCTAAGTATTGATATCGATATAAATTGTGGAAAACAAAATATTCAGAGACACGGTGTAATAAATTTAATTTTTAAGGAATTGAAGAGAGTCGTATTTATCGATAAATTGCAAATGGGAGATTCCGGATACATGTGTTTTCTTATAAATTTATCCCAGGACATGAATAAGACGAACAAACACGCGTTAGAAGCTTATAGAAGACTGGGTATGAATCGAGAGATATTGAAGAACTATTGCTGTGAACTGCATAAAAATGAAAGCCATGTTTATCATTCACAATCCATTTGTTCTGGACATACCATTGAAAATAGCATGTATGTCAATTATGAAAATATTGTTGGAGCAGTTTTGTGGGCTATATTGCCATTAATTATCAGTTTTGTATCAAAAGCTAAATTACCTTCATATTCCCGCGAACTTAACCAACAACAATTAACTCACGATGGATCCTCATTTAAAATTATGTACACATTACCATACAAATCAGAATGGGTCAATGGAAAACATAGTACTTACAGTTTCTCTCATTTTCTATCTTGGTTGTTTTGTTTTCACCATTCCACTTTCTTTGCTTCAAGAGTAAGAAGATTCATTTTTATTATGTTTCCTCTTTCAATAATTTTCCTGGATCTTTTAATGCATTATTTATTTTTATATGAAACGATGACAATACTTTTACATGATCGTATTCCATTGGGTTATCGCGCCATAATTCTAGGAATCTCTGAAAGCTTTGAAAATACAGATGGTTTTTTCGGGGGTCCCTTTGTTTGGTTTATCATCTATATATTTTTCAACTTTATTCTCTTCGTTCTTCCCAGTCGTTTAAGTGAGACTATCGCTTATAGTACATTACATCAAAGGTCTACTTGCACTTTTCTTATTCAGAATATTAGATTAATAGAGAACTATGGAAATTTGAATAGGTTTGAACTTGAAGATTACGATCTACTTTATGCAATAATGAGAGCCAATGTTTCTACTGCTTTAAACCCAAATTTCTGGTATTTAATAATTTATACTTGGATTAAACGCATAAAGAAAATTTGGTTTTATTACTACGAGAGAAATATTTTTAGCCAATTCATATTACTTTGGTTATTTATAACGATTACGATTTTATTTGCTGTATTTTCTATCTGCGAATTACTTCTGTGCCTCGTTTATTACGGAATCCCAATCGTTTATTTGATTCTAACTTTACCATTAAGTTACTTCAAAGTCTATATTTTACCAATGTATTTGAATCCTAACCATATTTCCAAGATTATTGCTTTTATTTTAACATTCGTTTCGTTGCCCTTTTATGTATTATGGTATTTAGATTCGATTTATATTTTTCTTACAACTTTCCAAGTTCTTTGCAACTATTCATTTTCAATAGCTATTGCTGTAATTGCTAAACCTGATACTGTTGGTGATATATGGTTTGTTGCCATGTTTTTCGTTTACGGTTTTGCAATTACGAAAGCTATTCATAAAAAGTATCGTACTATACTAGTTAAAAGTATAAAGTTAACCAGAACTGTTCGCTCAGATTTAGTTCAATCAAAATATGGAGAGAAATTCATAAGTGTTAAGTTGTTTAAAACAATTATTAACCAACATTTTCCTTTGAGATACGAGATTAGTACATCCATTGTAAAACTGTTCCTAATCGTATCTTTTTTCTTTGCTTGCAATAACATAATAAACCGAAATGATTTGGATCTATCAGCATTCAAAAAAATCACGTTGATTTTGATGACGTCTCTGATGCCTAAGTTATTGTCAATAATTAATACTAAATTTCGTGTTGATATATCCCTGTCACATAAAATTATCGGAACAATTAATGCATTCGAAGAAGTAAATACTTCACAGACAAGTTTATCAATTTATTAATATTCTCTGAAAAATAAAACTATTCATATATTCTAGAAATTATTCTATCGTTTTTAACTACTTTTGCACTGACAGAAGCACAAAATACACACACACAGACCCACACATATTATAGATGTGTATGTGTGTGTATGTATGTATGTATGTGTGTGACTATATGCACGTAATAATACATATGTGAATATGTGCGTGCGTGTGTGAATGTGTGTAGTATGTGTGTGTGTTTGCGTGAGAGTGTGTCTGTGTTTGCATGTGTGTGTGTGTGTGTGTGTGTGTGTGTGTTTGTGCATAAAAGATTATTGTAATTTACTTAAAACAGTGCAATATGCTTAAATGAGATATATGCTTAAAAGAAAGAACTTTCAAGAAATGCAAGTGAGAATTTAAGTAAGATATGAAAGGTAATATTGGTTTCAAATTTTGGTGGAAGTCCAGCAAGATTGGAGGAAGGGGAGTAAGTTGATTGAATCGACCCCAGTGTTCAGTTGGTACTTATTATATCAACCCCGAGAGGATGAAAAGGAAAGTCGACAGCAGCAGAATTTGAAATCAGCACGTGAAGACGAATGAAATACCACTAAGCATTTTGTCCGGCGTGCTAACGATCCTGTCAGCCCGTTGTCTTTATGTATGGTGATATTTTAACAATTGAAAACAGAAAGAACATAACAGTTTCTTACAAACATTTTTTAATGACCCTGTAAATTTTAGGGAGTAATTTCCACTTTTCAAATAAAAGAAGAAAAAGGAGTGGCTATCGACAGGCCATTCTAGTATGTTATGACGAAAGACATTGCTATGATTACCATTTTATGTGCGTGCATACGAACGCATTAATATTTTCAACAAAAGAATTGACAGTGACTTCAAAGTTTCGGCGTTATCAGACTATGGTTTACTATGACCTTTCTACATTTATGTATCGCTTTTGGCAGAGTGTTTCTTTGGTAGGTGGCGTGCACTAAATGAAAATTAAGTACAGCGTACCGAGACAAGAGAAATGACTACAGGAAGCGGGGATGAAGAAAGACAGGAGGAAAATATATGTTTGTTGAGTGTGGGTCGAAAGAAAGGGATGGTGGGTGTAGTTTCTTATGGTTGAATAAATAAAGTTTGCTATTGTTTCGCTTCACTCAGGCACGTATGTAGCAGAGCAAAACTTTTATAGAGGTTTATGTGGTTTATAGGGGTTTATGTGTCATAATCAAGTTACATTTCGTGTTGGCTGCAGTTTTAGTTTTTAACTAAAAGGGGTGAATTGCATTACCTATTTAAATCCTTCTAGAAGCAAAAAGATAATGGTTGAGCTGTTGGCGAATGACATTGACAGATTTAACGGCTCATCAAATTCAATTCTTTTATTCTTTTACTTGTTGCAGTCATTTGACTGCGGCCATGCTGGAGCACCGCCTTTAGTCGAACAAATCGACTGCAGGATTTATTCTTTGTAAACCTGGGTTTATTCTTTGTAAGCCTAGTGTTTATTCTATCGGTCTGTTTTGCCAAACCACTAAGTGTCAGGGACGTAAACACACCAACATCGGTTGTCAAGCTATGGTGGTGGTGGTGGTGGTGAGGAAGCAAACACAAACACACACAAATATATTCATAAATATATACGACAGGTTTCTTTCAGTTTCCGTCTACCAAATCCGCTCACAAGGCTTTGATCGGCTCGAGGCTATAGTAGAAGACACTTGCCCAAGATGCCTAGCAGTGGAACTGAACCCGAAACCATGTGGTTGGGAAGCAAGCTTCTTACCAGACAGCCACGCTTGCGCCTATATCTATATTTTCTTGTACAAGATAATATATATCAGGTGACTAACATGTTCAAAGCAGTCACACAAAGTCTACTAACTGTATTACTGGATCATGGTCGAAAATTTTTCTGATCTGAGAGGGATTACGTACCGTTACGGTAACCAATACAGTTACAACCAGCCTCAGCTAAAAGTCGACAAGTAGACTTGTCTTCTCGATAACATGTCTGAAATGGTGTCCCAATGAACCATTGATCCTAAACGGGGTAAGATCTATTTCAAGGAGTGAAGGAATGTTTTAGACATGGTTGCCAACATTTTCAGCGATTTGGGCTCGAAACAAAAACAACACCAATAATATAGTAAACTTAAAGTCGCCATCTCTTTGTGAATGCATTGTATCGAACTTAAAAAAAAAAAAAAAATCGGCGTGAATGAAGCTGCAGTTTCTGGTGAAAGTTTTCTGTCCGGTAGATGCTCTGCGGTAAAACGGCGTAGATTCAGTCATCGTCATGTTGAGGCTTGAAGAAAAGTATGCTAAGTATTGTGCTTCAAGAATGAAAAACTTCTTCCTCGCTTAAAATTGTGAAAAAGATAGGGTAAAGTCACACAAGAACCAACAAATCAAACCCAAATGGATGAATTAGTAGAACGCAAATATTGTGGCTAATCAGGAGAATACAACGCTCGCCAAGAATGTGTAAGCTAGAGGAAAGGGAATTTGATGTGGAAAATCTTAACGATCAACTGGAGATCCATAAAATCTGAGGAAGAAACTGAAGGAAACTGAGGCCCTGGAGTCAGAAAATTTGTGATTAGTAGATCGAACCAATACTTTCTTTCTCTCTTTACTCTTTTATTTGTTTCAGTCATTTGACTGCGGCCATGCTGGAGCACCGCCTTTAGTCGAGCAAATCGACCCTGGGACTTATTCTCTGTAAGCCTAGTACTAATTCTATCGGTCTCTTTTTGCCAAACCTCTAGCATCGGTTGTCAAGCAACGCTAGGGGGGGGG
>NC_068985.1:77192396-77196314 GCF_001194135.2 Octopus bimaculoides
ACACACACACACACACACACACACACACACACACACACACACACACACACACACACATACGAGGTGTTTCTTTCAGTTTCCGTCTAGCAAATCCACTCACAAGGCTTTGGTCGGCCCGAGGCTATAGTAGAAGACACTTGTCCAAGTTGCCATGCAGTGGGACTGAACCCGAAACTATGTGGTTGGTAAGCAAGCTACTTAACACACAGCCACTCCTGCACCTGTTTGAAATATTGAAATACCATTAAAATTGAACAATGGTATTGATAAGACTATCTGCAGAAAGAATAAAGATACCGATACATAAGTATTAGCAGGTGTTAATTTATTTGAGGAAATCCGGTGGAAAAAGAAAGGACAGACAAAACAACTTTAGCGGAAACCTTTGTAGAAACCTTTGTGACAAACGTGGATACTAATCATTTTGAGCAGTCGTAGGAAAAATATAAAGATCTCAATCGACGGTGGAATCCAGATAAATTAAGGACAGGGAGAAAGGTAGATAAGAGGTAAGAGAAAATTTGGAATCGAACATTTTCTATGATGGAGATGAAGTAGGTAAAGTTCATAAAAATACTAAAATAGATCTATCTAATGAGGAGAATATAAAATGACTAAATGTTGAAATAACATACATATATCTGAGAATATTGGAAACTGATAAAATGAGAAATATAAAATTGAAAGATGCCCGCACTAAAGCTTATTTGAAAATCCAAATTGAATGCAGAAAACATCGTACAAAAATTCTACTCGAGGGTAGTATCGTAAATAAAGTATGGAGTAAAAATTATTGAGTTGAAGAAAGGTATATCAACAAGAAAATGAATTAGCATTTCACAATGTACAGAAACATGCATCCCCAATCAGATGTACAGCGGTTACAGAAAGAGAGTTAATGATTATCGAAGCTGTGACAGAACTAGAGAAAGCAAGTCAAGGTTTCTATCAAGAAGGAAAAGAAATTATATTATGCAGGTAGTAAATGAAGCGCTACTTACAGAGTCTGAAAAAGGAAAACAGGAATATATAGAAAATGAGAAAATAAATTTTAAAACAAAGAGACTTCATTCAGTGATAATTCAAAAAATCCATATAGACAAAGACAGCTGGCTCTGGCTAATGATGTTAAAGAAAGAAGTATTCAGGAAAGATACTGTGAGTATGGTTTCAATTGAGTAGGTACATGTCCAAAGGAATATTTAGATCTCGAGAATGAGAGATTAAGAGGAATACTCATACAAATATAGAATGTGTGATGATTCAGATGAAATCTTAATTAATATTGTATCAGAATATCTACAATCAGTTTAGAAAGAATAGAAAAAAGGTAATCATAATAAGATTGCAGCAATCATCCATTGAGATATTTGAAAGAAACTTGGTTTTTGCATGCAAAGAGAAATGACTATTTTAGGGGAATAGAAATATGGGAAAATAGAAATATGGAACTGAAAAGAATGGGGTGAGGTTGTTATGAGACTTTCCTAAAGAAACGATATATTGCAATTAATGTGTTATGTCTATTTGATATCAAATAAAAGAAAAAAGAACAGAAAAAGCAAAAGAAAAGCGCATTACATGGACTTCAAGTGCTACTGTACTCTGTCTCCAAATACAGAAGTCTATTTCTCATCAGGCAGTGAAGTAGCTTTGTTGGTGTTTCGGTCTCTTTTATCGCGAAATCAGACCTGCTCGGGTCCACCCACCGATTTAAGCGATAAAACGCCCGTACAACACCACGGGCTTTGTTGAATCAGACATTATGGCTCTAGGCCAGATGTTTCTATCGTTCTCAGTGCTCGTTCTTGCTGCACCACTCGTCATCGGTCTTAAACCAAACTTGCTTTCTTAGTGGCTTTTGACGATTTTCTGACATCTTTTCTTTACTTCGCGAATAATCTAAGGTTTTTGAGCATCAAGTGAAACAAATCTTCTAACACCTAAGTCTACAGAAGACATATTGCCTCCAATAGTTCATTTTCTCAGAGTTCAACTAACTTACTTATTTCTTGTCTTTCCTGAGGAAAGTGTCTTCGATGTTCACTTCTCAGAGAACTATCTGTTCTATATTTTTTCCATTTTCATTTCCTTGATGGCAAAAGGTGGAAAGTGATATATACCAACAGAATCTACATAAACCTTTCAAGTACCCTTCCATTTTGGATCATGCTTCTTCTTTACAGTAGCTGGCTTGCAACGTTCACCTTTCCTTCAAAATTTTGTCTTCCTATGCTCCTCTACTTTTGGTCTTCATCGTTGTTAATTCACATTACCCACCTCCGATACTTCGTCAGCCAGTAATCTAAGTGCTTAGTAATGCTGTCATGTATATCTGTGCTCCAACTCTAGTGTACAGTTGGACAGAGAGCGCTTCATCGCTCCAACCTGTCCAACTTTACACAGACCACTCGCTTTTATTTTCCAACGGAAGTTTGCAGGACTAGGAAGAATGCCGAAGACGGGGCGAATTAGAAAACTGATTCTGGCTGGTTCCCATGACCGCGGTACACTATTCCTGTTGGTTACATTGTACCAACTCAACGCAGCAGCTTTTTGACTGTTCTTTCTTTACCTGGTTGGCTACTGCAATCCTTCTCTGCTTCTCGTTCATAGCATGATTTTCAAAGCCTTATCTATTAGTACGTGTGTGGCTCATTATATCCCTATACTTTAAGGAGTCCACAAACTTCTCCGTTGCATCCGAAGCTATCCACTTTTTCTAGTCCTTATCTCTCTCTCTAGAAGAAAGGATTGGATGACAAAGTCATTTGAATGGTGCAGCATCAGTACCGTCCGCACCATATCACATTTGCACTGCTCAACTATTGATGAAATGTGTGTCTCTAATTGCCCTCTATTCCTTTACAAATACGTGTTTGCAAGGGCCCATGACATATTTCCAAGTGGGATCGCAAATACCCACTTGCAAATATAGACGTTACGTTTTCATTTTGTTGTAGTATCCTGTGTCAATGCAACTTGATAGAATACCAGTGACCACTGCAGTCTGGGGTACAGAGCAAATTGCGAACATCAGAGTTTGAACTTGTTTGGTTGTAATGTTTTATCGATAATTCACAGTAATTTTCTGGATTTTGGATACATTAACCCCTATCATTAAGCGGTCCACAATAATGTCCCCTCAGGCTCTTCACAGGCTCCGCTGCTATTGTTGGTATGACTTTTCCTGTAATCTCATTCTTCACTTATTTCTGTCTCTCCTTGATGAGTGCTGCACTCCGTAACTTTGTTTTAAAACTCATTCTTGTTCAGCTTATCAGCTCATCCAGTTTTCTCGGTATTCTCACCACTGACTTATCCTTCAAGCCAACAAAGCTACATCATCCTTGAAAACTTTTTTTTATAGAAGTAGGTTATTCCTTCCATGGACATGGGCCACTCTGCCTCGTTTCTTCCAAGACGTTGAATAGTCCTTTGTGGTAAATCGCATGTATAACTTGCCTTAGTAGTCTATCCTTAGTTTGCAGACTTCTGGTGAAACCCAGAAGGAGCTCCATGTCATGCTCAAGCAGTTTGTGTCGAACTGATCTAAAATCAGTTGCCAGATTAAGTCACACAAATGCTAGGTTGTTTTACAGTCTCTTCACTGTCTGCATAGCATCCTAGATCTATGCAACCTAGTACACCTGGGATTCCAGCTTTCTGTACTGCACAATCAATATAGCCATTATCTACCAAATATGCCATAGCCCATCTAACAACAACGGCAAGCAATATTTTCCCATTTACATTTTGCTGGGAACTTAGCTTAAACTGGTTAAGAGTTGAGGAGTTCTGCTCTTTGGGAAGGTAGATACATTGTTACTGTTTAACGACACACACGCACACACACACACACACACACACACACACACACACACACACACACACACACACACACACACACACACACAC
>NC_068985.1:77196602-77198646 GCF_001194135.2 Octopus bimaculoides
GAAAAAAGCAAATAAAACGAAGCTATGGAAATTAAATACGCTTTACACCGCTTAATCAGCCAAAGGAGTAAATGTAAACAACTGAATACTTGTCAGTGATTGGTTGAAATTATCGAAATAAGACAATTTTTTACATGAAATAAATTCGAATACAAAAATATTTTTCTGTTCTATAACACAAAATAGATAAGTATACGAAGTTTGAAAGTCTTTCGGTACCAAAAACACTACGTAAAACATTAATGAAAAATGTGGCCCCCGTTTTAAAAAAGATCCGAATAAAGTTATATTCTCATTCTAACTAGGCCAAGTTGATATATGTAAATAAACTAAGAAAGATATTTAAAAGCTTGGACGAGGATGTTATATCGAAATACAGATTTATAGTTATATAATGCTATTAGGGCATATTGATTAACAGAGATAAGTAAACATCTTGAAAGACTGATTTCCACAGAATGTTGACTTTGCTGTTTATTAATAAGATTCGTACTCTCACATAATGTTTCAAGGAACTCTCTGCTACACATATTGCATGCAATCGGCTACATCGGTAAGATCCTCTAATAATAGATCGGATTATATAAAAATTGTTATTCGCCTTGAATTGAGGGATATAATTTACAAACAAAGTGAAAGGTTTGCGCGTAATAGAAAATTTATATAGCACATCTATATTCGACATTATATCGCATGGAATCACCACCCAAGGACAGATTGTTAAGTATTCTACATTTACATTTATTTATATCACGTGGAAAAATGCCATTAACACTAATAATTTTGTTACTATTATTCATATTGTTCTCGATTCTATCAATATTGCTGTCAAACATACCAATACAATCATTATTACTGTTATTATTCTTATAATTGTTATGAACATCAATACAATTATCTTTGATATATTTACAATTAGGAATGTTAATATTATTTTATTACTGCACTTAAAATAGTTATCATAGTTACAGATGTTTTTGTTCTTACGTAATATTATAATAGCAATTATTCTGATATATCTTACATGTGAGAAAACACAATATGTACTTCATCAGTTACGCTGGGGGAAAGAAGAGTAGAACAACAAACGAAGTGAGAGTGGGTGACAGTCAGAGACGCTAAAAATAGGCCAGCTAAATTCAAATACGTTGCTCTGAAGACGCTTGTTATTTTAACCAAAATAAAATTGTAAATTTTTATCGTAAATTGTACTTATCAGTTTATCAGTTTCACACACACATACACATACATACACACACACAGACATATATATACACACACCCTTCTCACTAATCGTTAAGAACTTAGCTAAATCAGTCTTTAATATACTGGACACCAACTTCCCTCGTCAACATAAATATTACCCTATCTTTAATAGATCTACCATGAAGCTATCCTATTCCACCCCACCGAACTTCGAGTCTATCATAGTAGCCTCTAATAAACAAAAGCTTTCTTTCTACTATCAAAACTCACACTATAACAACTGTGAATACACGAGCCCCCAACATATACACAGCTCCAGCATTGAACACCATACGTTAGATCACAACCATAACCCAACCTATCCTACTAACACTATCTAGAATACTACCACAATTGCCATCACCGTTACAGATAGAGTAATTAACAACAACTATAGTAATAATAACGATAATAGTAATAACAATACTAATAACTTTCTTCCCTCATCTCTAACCTCTCCTCTGACATTATTACCTCCTCTATTCCTGAAAATAATCCACAAAATACACTCACTTGTAATTGCCGTCCTGGGTCCATCTGCCCTCTACAAACCCATCTATTTTTTATTTATTATTTCTTCTTGCGTTATTTTTCTTGCGTTATTTCTTCTTATTCCTTATGTTTGACGGATTATGTTGTATTTCTTATATATGTTCATTGAGGGAGTGTGATTTGTTGAGTCGTTAACCCAGTCTTTTTATTCTATAACTAATATATATATATATATATATATATATATATATATATATGTGTGTGTGTGTGTGTGTGTGTGTGTGTGTGTGTGTGTGTGTGTGTGTGT
>NC_068985.1:77199080-77213904 GCF_001194135.2 Octopus bimaculoides
AGGTTAGCTGAGTTAGAGGTTAAAATAACCGTCTAAAGAATAGAAGTATCCACTATACTACCGGTATATTACCTATGTTTAACCATGGGCATAAATCATAGGTAAAAACAATGATAAACATGAGTTTATCAAGAATCAAAATTTAAAGAAAACAGAAAATTGAGAAATATTGATGAACAATTGTATGTATGTATGTATGTATGTATGTATGTATGTATCTATCTATCTATCTATCTATTTATCTATCTCAGAGTCATTCATCCACTCTATCTATATATCTATCCAACTGTGTACCCATCCATATATTCATCTCTTTATCACTCTCTACTTGATATAAATTTTCGCCTAAATGTTCTCGTTTATGAAAAATAGTTTCTTCCTTCCCTTCTTCTCTTCTTCAACTTATTTGCTAGAGTACGCATTTGTGTTACTGTTTTTTATTTTATTGTTGTTGCTGTTGTATTTATGATTATGGTTACGAGTAGATATTTTGTAGTGCTACTCATCAACCATATCAACAACAATAAATACACACACACACATACACATAGAGGCATACACACTCTCACACTTGCGCGGGGACGACACCATCCTAACGTCTGAAATATAAACGCAGATTAAATCTTTAGAGAGAAGGTAGCCGCATAAAAATTTACCTGCTCTTCCTATCAATCACTAATTTACAATGAGAAAATTTTATTACTCAAAAGACATTTTTTGCACTTCACTGATTTTTAGGTTAAAATATCTAGTTTCTTAATCTTTGTTCTCAGGTTTTTGTTACTATTACCAAGGCTCCAAGAAAAACCGCCTGTATCACAATACTCTGTCTGCAGTACTCTAGGATATCACACTTCAGGTTGGTGTAACATTCTATATTATACTTTTTCCATTTGATTTCAAAATTCCGTGTTAGATGAGAATGCATAGTTTCTTCGACGACTAAGATATCTATCCTGTTCTGTTCTGTTCTGTTCTTTCAATTCTTTTATAGAAAAGTCTCACAAGCTCGCTTCATTGTTTACAAGGACTAGCGGTTCTATTCCCTGTCCTCCATGTCTTGGACCCTTTGGTCAATAAAAGAAATTATTATTATTGTTAACAGAGTTGTGTTTATTTTCGATAATTATCGAAGTTTTGCTGACGTCGGTCAATGAATTTCATGTGGAGCAGTTAAGTATCATCGGTTTGTGTTTATATGTCTTTAGTGAAGTTATCACCACAGTTTGAAAGATACTTCTTCTACTTAAAAAAACCTTCTAATAACAAGAAACCGGCTGTAGAAATATTCTCCGTTTCAAATGAAACTGAAATGAAACCTTTTTGCTATGTATGTTCTATTTTCTTATTTACAGACAACTTAATATTGCTGCCATGCAGATAACAACAACAACAACCAGTCTTCTTATTCTTTCAATCACCATTATTACCACATTGGCATCGCTAAAAGTAGATGCGAAAGAACTCGGACATAATTGTACAACTACAATTTCTCCCAATGTCAGCAAGAGTTTAAATCGTTTAGTAAAATCAGGCAGAAAGGTTTTCAATTTTGAAGTCCATGTATCTGATAAAAGACTTGATGATTTTCTGAAGCCTGTACCACTGAATTATTTTGCAAATGCTAGGCATTTCTCGTGGATTCCAAATAAACCTGACGGTTTAAATGCGTATAAAAATGTTCCCTATGACTTTCCACTTTACTCTCTTAATTTATTAGATGCGTATATCGCTACTCCAAGCATCAATATCGATATAAATTGTGCAAAACAAAATATTCGTAGATACGATGTAATACATTTGATTTTCGAGGAACTGAAGAGAATTGTATTTACCGATGAATTACAAATGGGAGAATCTGGATACATGTGTTTTTTTATCAGTTTGTTACACGAAGTGAAGAAGAACAGTCCTTATGCGTTTCTAGCTTACAGAAGATTGGGTATGAATCGAAAGATACTGAAGAACTACTGCTGTGAATTACATAAAAATGAAAGCTATGTTTATCAAGCGAAATCCATTTGTTCTGGAAATATCATTGATAACAGTTCATTTAATAATTATGCAAATATCGTCGGAGCAATTTTGTGGGCATTTTCCCCATTGTTTATTCGTTTTACATCAAAAGCTGAAATACCTTCATATTCCCATCAGTTCAATCTAGTCCAATTTGCTCACGATGAATTTTTATTTAGAATTAAATACACGTTACCAAACAAATCAGAATGGATTAATGAAAAACATAGTATTTACAGTTTCTCTCATTTTGTATCTTGGTTATTTTGTTTTCACCATTCCACGTTCTTTGCTTCAAGATTAAGAAGATTCATTCTTATTCTGTTTTCTCTTTCAGTTATTTTCTTGTGTATTTTAATGCATTATTTTTTTTTATATGAAACGGTGACAATACTTGTACAAGATCGTATTCCATTGGGTTATCGTGCCTTAATACTAGGAATCTCAGAAAGCTATGAAAATACAGATGGTTTTCTCGGGGGTCCCTTAGTTTGTGTTATTGGCTACATATTTTTAAGCTGCATTGTCTTCATTCTTCCCAGTCGGTTAAGTGAGACTATCGCTTATAGTACATTACATCAAAGATCCACTTGTACGTTTCTAATTCAAAATATCAAATTATTAAACAACTATGGGAATTTAAATGTTTCTACACTTCAAAATTATGATCTACTTTATGCAATAATGAAAGCTAACATTTCTACTGCTTTAAATCCAAATTTCTGGTGTTTAATAATATATACTTGGATTAAACGTTTACAAAAAATTTGGTTTTATTACTACGAGAGAAATATTTTTAGCCAATTCATATTACTTTGGATCTATATTGCGATTACAATTTTATTTGCTGTATTTTCTATCTGTGAACTACTTCTGTGCCTCGTTTATTACGGAATTCCAACTGTTTATTTGATTTTTACATTACCATTAAGTTACTTCAAAGTATATATTTTCCCTCTGTATGTAAAAAATAATTATTTTTTCATGATTATTGCTGTAATTGTATCGTTTTTATCATTTCCATTTTTTACATTATGGGTACTTTATTCAAGCTACGTGTTTCTAATGAGTTTTCAAATCATTTGTAGATATATATTTTCAATAGCTATCGCAATGCTTGCTAAACCTGATGCTGTTGGTGATGTATGGTTTGTTGCCATGTTTTTCTTCTACGGGTCTGCTGTTATGAGTACTATTCTGAAACAGTACCACACTATCCTGCTTGAAACTATAAAGTTAACCAAAACTCTTCGTCCAAGTTTAGTTCAGTCAAAATATGGAGAGGAATTCATTAATGCCAAACTGTTCAAAGTAATCGTTAACAATCATTATCCTTTGAGACACGAGATTGGTAAATCCATTGTAAAACTATTTCTGGTCGTATCTTTTTTCTTTGCTTGTAACAATATAATAAGTCAACACGACTTGGATCTATCAGCATCCACAAAGATTGCATTATTGTTGATGACGACTATGATACCAAAATCATTATCGATAATCAATACTAAATTTCATTTTGATATATTCCTGTCAAGTGAAATTATTGACACAATTAATGTATTTGAAGAATGAAATATATCGAAGAGCAGTTTATAAAATTTTTAGCTTCGCCTAAAAAATCCCTTATAAGAATCTTTAACTATTTTAATAAGTAAAACTAGTGCAGACACCGGACGGACATACACGCACACACACACACGCACACATGCACGCACGCACGCACGTACGTACGTACGTATATATGTATGTATGTATGTGTGTATGTATGTATGTATGTATGTATGTATGTATGTATGTATGTATGTATGTCAGGTCGCTCTTATGTGCTACTGGTAACATGTAACCCAGTACAACCTGTTGCACGATCGGGTCGTCGGCGACTAAACCGGCAACCTCACCAACCTTATTTGGTGAGGATGGTGACTGTTGGACACCCTGCGGGATAAAAAGCAAAACCCGTCAAAGGGCGGAAGAACTCAGAAGAGTCAACGGCCATTCAATAAAGTATGTAAAGTTGTGTGCGTGTATTTTGTGTTGTGTGTGTGTGTGTGTGTGTGTGTGTGTGTGTGTGTGTGTATTCATGTGTGTATTTTTTTAATGAACTTTTATCAATAATTTTATGTATGTGATGTGCATGGCAATTTTTGTTTCTTTGATAAATGTATATATCTTTTATATTTTTATTTGTATTTATATTTTTTTTATCATGTTCAGTGTATATAATGGTGTGTATTCATTATTACTAACTTTGTGGCTGTTAATGTGTGTCTCTGTGTGTGTCGGTGTGAGTGCATGGAAAACCCCTACGATGGGCGGATAGTAGCTCTTTAGTCTTGAATGACAAGCTGTCTAGGAGAAGGATACTCCGAAATTAAACCTTAAGTCTCAATGAACATCCATTGATGAGGATCTATTCCTTTTTATGGGTTATGCTTTTGGTACTTAGAGAGTGGGATTTGGTGAGTGCAAGCTCTCTCCTTACTTCAAAAAGTTTCTGGCATCGGTATTGCTTTAGCAAATTTTGCTTAAGTTATACGAGCTCAGTAAATGGGGCTGGTTGTAGCCCGAAAAAATGGCTTAAATGCAATTATGAGATCCATAAGCTATGAAAATGTAAATGACAAAAAGGGCTTGGGATCCAGAGATGAACAGGTCTGGCCCAGCAGGTGCCCCAGTGTACCGCGGCCTGGGCTCGGTCGTCGTTCTGCCCCTGCGTTTAGCAACAGCAACAGACAAGTTTCCATGAATATTGGATGCTGAAATGTAAGAACATTATTAGATTCAAAATCAAATTAAAGATACCCAGAGAGAAAGTCTGCTCTTATTGGTATGGTGATGCAAAAGTATGCAATAGACATTGTAGTATTATCAGAGGCTAGATTGCTTGGGAAAGGTAACTTTACTGAGAAATCCAGTGGCTACACATTTTATTGGAGTGAGAAAGAAGAAAAAGAAAATTACAAAAAAGTAAGTTGCGTTGCTTTTGCTCTGAAAACCTCCTTGGTTGATAAGTTAGAGGAATTGCCATGTTGCCCTCAAGAAAAGGTAGGTATGTAACACTTGTTAGTGTTTATGCACCAACTATGAATGCAAGTGAAAATGAAAAGCTTTCCTTTTATGATGTGCTGAAAGAAAATACCCGCAAAATTCCACACAAGGATGCGATAATCATACTGGGCGATTCTAATGCTAGAATTGGTAAAGATCATGAGATATGGGGTGTGATTGGAAGACACGGGGTGGGAAATTGTAACAACAATGGCTTACTTTTGTTACAGATGTTTTCTGAGCTAAATCTATTTATTAGGAGCAGTGCTTTTCAGCAAAAAGATAAATTCAAAACTAGATGGAAGCACCCCGGTTCAAAACAATGGCACCTGATAGACTGTATGATAACTAGAAAGCGAGATAAGGAGAATTTATGTATAATCTGGGTTATGCGAGGAGCAGAATGTTGGACAGATCATCGCTTGGTTCGTGGGAAGATCAAGTTTAAAGTGAAACCAAAAAGTAGACAAAGTGGCACTGGCATCTCTAAACATCTGAATGGGAATTTCCTTAAGGATAAAACAGTTAGAGTAGAATTTCATCAGAAGATCAAAAATTTGGATTGGCCAGATGAGTGGATGGACTTCAGAGGACAACTATACAATTTAAGTAAAGAAGCTTTAAGAAGAAAGAAGAAAAAACATCAAGATTGGTTTGATGAAAGTGATGGAAATATTCAACATATGTTGGAAGGAAAAAGAAAGGCATTGCATTCATTACTAGCAAATAATTCTGATCAAAATAGAGCTTTTTTTCAAAGAGATAAAAGCAGATGTGCAAAGAAAGATTTGAAGCATGCAGGTGGCAGAAGAAAGCAGAAGAGATAGAGGCTGCTTCCAATGTTAAGAACACTAAGTTATTATATACTCTCCTTCATGAGGTGTATGGGCCATCATTTCCTACTTTGGCTCATGTGAAGAATAGTAATGGTGTTTTATCGAGGGAGCCCAAAGACATCTTAAAACGATGGGAGAAACATTTCAATGAACTTCTGAATCGACCATCAGTTGTTGATGAAAAAAGTATTGATATGATTCCACAGAATGCACCTATTGAGTGCTTAAATGACACTCCGTCAGTGGAGGAAACAATACAAGCAGTACCAAAGCTGAACAATGGCAAAGCACCGGAAGTTGATAGCTTGAATATAGAACTATTTGAGTTTGGGAGGTGGGGTATTACTTGCTAGAAATGCTGACAGCAGTAATATAAAAGATATGGAAAAATGAAGTTATGTCAAAAGACTGGAAGGATGCAGTCATGGAAGTTGTGTTCAGGGGTAAGGGACAAAAGGATGGATGCCATAACTTTCGTGGTATTTGCCTGCTTGCTACAACCGGCAAAGTTTTATCACGAATAATGTTGGACCGGCTGCAGATGTATATAGCAAATGAGATTCTTCTTGAATCACAGAGTGGATTCAGAAATGATAGGGTACTGTTGACATGATCCTCTCTGCACGGCAGTTACTGGAAAAGTGTATGGAACAGAACTTCATCAAGTATTCATTGATCTTACTAAGATTTTTGACTCTGTCAGTCGAACTGCCTTGTGGGAGATCTTGAGGAGACTTGGAGATAAGTCTTAAAGCAGTTTCATGATGGCATGGAAGTAAGGATCAACATTGGTGGAAAGCTCTCGGAGCCCATCTCTGTCATGAATGGAGTAAAACAAGGTGACATACTAGCACCCACTCTCTTCACCCTATATTTTACTATAGTTTTTCAGTTGGCTTTCAAAGGGTCCTATAAAAGCATATATATATATATATATATATATCAGATATCGCACAACAGGAAAAATCTTTAACATCAAAAGACTGTCAGCTAAGTCAAGGACGTCTTCAACTCTTATTAGAGACCTCCTCTATGCATATTGTGATATTGTCACTGATACTGAAGATGACAAGAAAAATCTTATGAATGCAATTTCAAAGGCTTGTGAGGCACTTGGCTGAACCATAAAAATAACCAAAACTGTTGTCATGTTTCAGCCAGCACCAGGAATGCCATACATAGAACCTGGTATCTTCGTGTATGGAAGAAAACTTGCTGCGGTTTCTAAGTTTGTTTACTTAGGGAGCACACTAAACACATCAACAAATCTTGATGATTAAGTGTCACTACGCATTCAGAAAGCCGGTTTTGCTTTTGGCAAACTGGAAGACCGCCTACGGTCTAGACATGGTATTTCCACTACGACAAAGATTTAGGTATACAATACATGTATCTTAACCTCTTTATTGTATGCTTGCGAAACCTGGACTGTGTATCATAAGCACTTAAAACTTATGGAACATTTTTATCAACAATGTCTGAGAAGGATTTTGAGGATCAGCTAGAAAATGTTTGTGAGTGACGATGAGGTGTTTGAAAGAGGGAAATGCTTCAGTATTGAAGCTTTGCTATTGCAGTACAAATTGAGATGGAGTGGACACTTAGTAAGAGTGGTAGACAGCAGAATGCTTAAACAACTTTTTTATGGAGAATTGGTGACAGGTAAGCATCTGTCCCACAAACCAAAGATGAGGTACAAAGATTGTCTGAAGTCGGGATTGAATAAGATAAATGTTCCAATTGACAACTGGGAAGATTTTGCGCATTGCTGAGAAAAATGGAAAAAAGTTGTGCATGAAGGTAAAAATAAATTTGAAAGGAAGAGAATGGAGCATGCAAAGATCAAAAGAAAGATGTGAAAAAGTGACAGGAATGATGTTCTAACAAACATTAATGAACGTGATGATCTTACATGTGATGAATGTGGAAAGATTTGTCTTAGTGAGGTTGGGCTAAAGAGCCATATGAAATCACACATTGCACAACCACACATTGATTATAGTTGGGCGAATGTATACTCTATCATAAAATATGCAGATCAAAAAGGGGCTTGAAAAAACAGTAAAGTTCGTGGAGCTGTAAACTATACAAGCACCAAGTTTTCTTGCACTAATTGTCAAAAAACATGCAAGTCTTTGGCAGGCCTCAAAAGCCATATTCGTGCAGCTCAAATATGATATTCTGGGGCATAAAAAATCAGGCAATAGCTCTACTCGAAATCGAGTTGGCAATCATCAGTTATGTATGATGATTGTCAACACACACACACACACACACACACACACACACACACACACACACATACACGCGCGCGCACGCACACACATTCACACGCACGCACGCATGCAAACACACATGCATACGCGCGCGCGCGCGCACACATACATACATACATACATACACACACATATACATACATACATGCATGCATACATGCATACATACATACATACATACACGCATGCATACTCCAATAAGTCATCTTCCTGTGATTAGTAAAGTCTTTGAATCTATTATTAAGGTAGATTTGGTCAGGTACTCTGACTCTCCAGGCTTCTTTCTGAGTTTCAATAGAGTTTTCGTGTACCTAGATCTACTACCGACATTTTCATTGTCATATCCTTTTTTACTCTAGACACAAGGCCCGAAATTTTGGGGAAGGGGGCTATTCGATTAGATCGACCCCTGTGCGTAATTGGTACTTAATTTATCGACCCGATAAGATGAAAGGCAAAGTCGACATCGGCGGAATTTGAACTCAGAACGTAAAGACAGACGAAATACCGCTAAGCATTTCGCCCGGTGTGCTAACGTTGCTGCCAGCTCGCCCTGTCGTTCATTTAACTCTTCTAGTGAAGCTAAGGCCATCGATTGTGATATCTCAAAATCGTCTGAGGAAGGGTGGCACACTGGGCTGATTCATAAGCCAGATTCTATGCTCTGTCTGGGCTTTTCTTTACTATCAACACTGTTCTTTCAAATCACAGAATCAAGGCTAGCAGTAAAAAAAGAAAAAGATTAAAGAAAAATCCAGAAACTCCACAATAGCTGTGATCCGTGGTTCGACAAACAAAATTACATAATTCTCACTGCCACGATCAAACTCTTTGGCCCTGACGTGGACAAAAACGAATCACTCCCAATGACAACAACAACAATAGCGAAAGAGAAGTGACCTACAAGCAGTCCTTCAAAAAGACATATGCACACTTCTTCGAAAGACCCAATACAATACAAATAGATAAAATTAATGAGCTTGAACAAAATTTAGATTTTCATTCGTAAGACTAACAACGATTTAGTATACTGCTTACAGTACAAATGGACAAAGAAATGGGATCGGTTTTAGATAGCACATGACGTGCGACCTGAATTGTCTACTGTAAACCAAGAGTTCCTCACCGAAGATTCTGAAATCTTCAGCTAAAAGCAATACAGGAAGTTAGTTGCGGAGCTACGTCATCAGAAACATGGCGTACCCTAATCAACACAAGAAGACTTTTAAACTTTATATGAGTACATTATTGTAATTTTTGTATCTTCCATCTTTTGAATTTTCTTTGAATTTTGTTGCATTTCTCTCAGTTCTTGTTAATAAATAAAGATTATTATTACTGTCATGTTTTCGTTGTTGTTGTTGATTTATTTTCTACAAGCTGTTCCAAGTCTCATTCAGACATCTCCAAGAACAATAATTTACACGTTTTATTGTGTGTGTTATTTGAGTAACACGGATAGATTTCAGGCAAAGGAAACCATATACTGAAAATTAGATGCCATTATATGTTTGTTGTGATATTTGCGATTTTGAAAGATTTTAAGAAATTCAAATATTCTCAGGTCGATGGTGTTTTTCTTAGGATGCGAGCTATACGGATTAGAACAATATTTTGAAGTTCTGATACTTTATAGTTTTCTGGAATTTAAAGTATTTAAGAGAACCATTTGGTGTTTAGCCAAAGTGCCTAAGGTTACAGGTATAGTTCTCTTAATTAGATGCCACATATTTGAGACCTCTTTTTCAAGGTCCGTGTATCAACTCCAGTTTTCACAGTGTTTTCACAGTGTTTTCACAGAGGCGGTGCAGTTTTCTGGAGTTATCATTATTATTATTATTATTATTATTATTATTATTATTATTGAGTGAGAGAGCAGTGCATGCCATCAAAGTGACATTGGGGTAAAATATACGAAACCCAATGTACCCATCATGACTACCTATTTGATATGGGTACACCAGGCAGGTGCATCACAACCATATGTGTGCGACATGGTGATCTCATATAAAGATAAACAGCGCATGGCTTTGCAGGTGGGGGCCCAGTTAGAGTAGCCCATCCCGTTCAAAAGGTCCTTGAATAAGGGGTGTATAAGGATGTTGAACGAAACACCCATGCTTCCACAGGCAAATTATTAAAATCCCAAAGAATTCCTCTCAATACATGGCTCTGATGCTCCACCACTACTTCTGCTCGTTGTTAGAGATGCACGTATCGTCAGCCATCAAGCGACATGCTCAACTGGTTAAGAGCAGAAGCCGTGAGAACCAGTGCCTGGTACTACATCAGAGCATTTGTTATTATTAATTATTATTATTATCATAACCCTTGCACAGCTTCTACCGCTGGAGATGTACTACAGTGTCAGCTGTTCACTACCAATGAACTAAGGTAACACCTTTTATTTTTCGAGCACCTTCCGGAGTATTCGAGCGGTTCCAAGCAGTGCTGTTTTCTGAAGTGCTCCACCTTTATTGCAGCCCCTATTTGTTCCACGTACTTCTCGAGATTTTTGCTCACTGTTCCCAGGGCTCCAACAATTATTGATAATACTGCTACCTTTTTCATCGGCCACAACTACTTAACTACCCAAGCTAACCTGTCATATCTCTCAACTTTTCTTTCTTCCTTATCGCATACCTTTTTTTTAGCTGGGCATGCTATATCTATGATCCAGCATAATTTATTTTCTTTCTCAATTAAGACTATGTCTGGCTTCCTATTCTCTATCTCATGATCGCACTGAATCATAAAATCCCATAGTATCTTTCATATCTATTTCCGAAGATGCCTTCAGGTTTGTGGTCGTACCAATTTTTTGCTCTGTCAAGTCCATACTTGTTGCAAAGTGTCCAATGAACAAGCCTAGCTATATTGTCGTGGCGTCTCTTATATTCCTCCTAGGCTAGTGGCGTACATTGGCTGGTAATATGCCATACGGTTTCGCCATTTTGTCTACAGGTTCTGCATTTATCACTTTCTGCTGTGTTGTCTATTCTGTATTTTATGTAGTTTGTTCTTAGTGCTGGCTCTTGGGCAGCACAAATTAGAGCCCCCGTTTCCGGTTTTAAATCACTTTTAGTCATCCACAGCCATCTTTTTTCTCCGTCTGTCTTATTTTCAACATCCCTATGAAATTGACCATACATTCTTTTCTTTACCCACCTATTTTCTGTTTCATTAGTTTTCAATTTCTTGTATATTGTTTATCTTTGCAATCTTTCATCCTACCCGAGCCTGACCTTCTTATTCTAATAATAGCGGTTCTGTGGCATTTTTTACATACCATGCTATGTTGTTTTCTTCTGCTCTAATGCTGTGTTCGCATCCAATAAGTCTTTTTCCTCCCTCTTTTTCTTGGTACATACAGTCTGTTTGTGTCACTTTTTGGGTGGAGTATCCTATAACTAGTTAGCAACTTCCTTGTCTTTCTGGCTAAGCTGTTTAGTTCGTCTACTGTCCATGCGATCACCCCTTCTCTATATCTAAGGAATGAAACTGCTCAGGTGTTGATAACTTCGATCTTATTCCGTCTGTTTAATTTCGACTTAAGGATTAGTCTCAGTCTGAGGAAGTACCCCACCTTAAATTTTTCTGTGATTTCTTTCTCCAATTTATCCATTTCCAAAATCCCCAAGTACTTATAGCCCGTCTCTTCTATCTGCTTCATAACTTCCCCCGACGGTATCGTTAGCCCATCCATACATTTGATTTTGCCTCTCTTCAAGACTAACACACCACACTCTCTCAGTCCGAACTCCATTCTGATATCAGTTCTGAAGGTATACTCTGTATCAACGAGAGAACTGACTTGGGTTTCATCTTTACCATAAAGTTTGAGGTCAACCATGAATAACAAATGGTTGACTTTGTTGGTGGCTTTTGAATACATACCTAGCCTTTGCTTTCCTCAAAATCAGTGTAAGTGGTATCAAGCACAGTACAAAGATCAGTGGAGACAGGCAGTCCATTTGGAAGATGCCCCTCCTAATTTCTACTGTCCCTAAACTTCTTCCGTATGCTGTCAGGTCCGTCCTCCAATTCGTCATACTTTTTCCAAGCAATCGCTCGACATTCGATGCAATACCAAAGAGGTTCGTACACTCCATAATCCAAGAATGTGGGATCATATCGTACGCCTTACGATAGTCGATCCATGACATGGCTAAGTTAGTTTTCCTCCTCTTGCAGTCTCTGAGTACAGTTTTGTCTATCAGGAGTTGATCCTTGGTACCTCTGTACTTACGCTTGCAATCCTTCTGCTCATGTGGCAGGACTCCATTTTTTTCCAGATGTTCGTACATTGACTCTGCGAGTATTCCAGTCAATAACTTCCACATAAGTGGCAAGCAGGATATCGGCCTGTAATTGTCTACCGTATTGCCTTTTTCGATGTTTTTCAGGCACAGCACTGTCCTACCCAATGTCAACCACTCTGGTGTTACTTGGTCTGCATTTAACAAGGTGTTGAGTTGCGCAGCTATTCGTGCATGACGTTCACCAAATCTTTTGATCCAGTAGCCTTGAATCCCATCTGGTCCCGGGGCCCTTCAGTTGCTCATTTATTTTGCTGATTTCCTTCACTTCCCAAACTGAAATGACTCGTTCTGCTTGCTTTGGACAGACTACTGTTTGTTTCAGTTCTTGCAACGATTCAGCATCCTTCTGGTGCTCCTTGTCTTTGCCCCAGATGTCACTCCAAAACCTTTAACTTTCAATGCAATCTGGTATCATATATGATATTGCCTTGTCATTTGAGCCCTGTTTGTCTGCGAATCCATAAGTCAGAACCTGTATTCGTGCATTTGTCATTATGTTGGGTGTATTAATGTTTAAAATACAGAATCAGCGATCTAGCCGAGCTGTATTTTATCTATTTGTTTAAGCATGCGAGATAGAAAAGTACCTAAAGTAGGTAGAAGAATATAGCGAAGGCTGGTAGAAGAATATAGCGAAGGCTGTCTATTACGAGGGATAAGGGAATGTCACATCCGATTGCTCAGTGTTGTGAAAATCGGCAAATCCACGAGAGAAGTTCGTTGGGGAATTTAATGAAGAGTTATTACCCTTGCACAATGATCAGAATGTTTCCACTGGACCAAAATAATGCCTATAGAGAGGGTTTCGTGGATTCAGCTGCAATGATATGTGTTGAGAAATGCGCAGATTAGGGACAGAAAGAAGAGGAGACGTGAAGGCTAATCTTAATATAAGGGGCCGAAATGTAGATGTATATGTTTGTCAATATTATGGTATGACTGAGATACGGGAGTTTTTGAAGAGTTGCCTCCCTTAGCATAAAGTTTTCCTAAGGAATTTAGTGGTTGTTTTAGCATTTTCAGTAATCAGACTACGGCCATGCTGGGACACCGCCTTGAAGATGCTTAACAAATCGACACCATTTCTTTCTTCCTTATGCCTGGTACTTTTTTTATTGCCTTCATTTACCGAAACACTAATTTACGACAACGTAAACACACCAACAAGAGTTATCAAGCGCTGTTGGGAGACAAACAGACATAAACATATCTATCTATCTATCTATCTATCTATCTATCTATCTATCTATCTATCTATCTATCTATCTGTCTGTCTAACTGTCTGCCTCTCTATCTCGCTTTCTCTACCTCGCTCTCTCTATCTATGCGTGTGTGTGTGTGTGTGTGTGTGTGTGTGTGTGTGTGTGTGTGTGTGTGTGTGTTTGTGTGTGTGTATGTGTGTATGTGTGTGTTTGTGTGTGTGTGCGTGTGTGAAGTATCCCATCATGCACCAGTTTACAACAATTGATGCTAGATTTAGTAATGTGCGCCGACGGATGCATATCCACAAGCATAATGTCCACTTAAGTGAAGTGAAATAGCGGCAAGCCAGTGAGCCAGCAAGCGGCGGAGTTTTGCTAAGTGCTGGACGTTGCTGTTGTAGTAATCGTCGTGTTAGGAAGATCCATAGGTATTTCCTGTTGGTGTGGATAACCACAGCATAAGTGTGTGATGACGAGTGCAGGGGTGTGGTGATGTGTTGAGGAGCATTTGTGGGTAAGATTGGGACATAGTAGTAGTAAGGGCAGTGTGGCATGAGAGTGAAGGACTATTGACTAATTGGCAGCGGCAAAGTGAAATCTGAAAGCGAGTGAGCGTGTGCTAGTTGCAAGTAGTGTATTTGGGAGTTAGAATAAAAGAAAGGAAGAAAGTTTGATCAGCCGATGCAATAGTGAACTGGTAGAAGAAAAGTAGAGTAACGACTTGAAAATTGTGACAAAAGTGAGTATAGATTGTAAAATGTTAAAAGCTGCTTGCATTTAGTCATTTATTAGAATAAAGGTACTAAAATGCAGGTTGACAATTGCTTACGGCCATATCACGCTGAGAGCACCGGTTCTCGTCCGATCACCGATGTTATGCAACGTCGAGCCTAGTGAGTACTTAGATGGGTGTCCGCTTGGGAAACCTAGGTGCTGTAAGCATCGCACACTTTTTGTTTAATGTTATTACTTGTAAAAAGTTTTATAAGTTTTCACCTATGCCTCTGGCAGCTGAAATTATAAAGAAACTTTAGAGTAGATTTTATATTTTCTTTTCCTTCTTCTCTCTCTTTTTTTCATTTCACTCGCTTCTATTGCAAGAGGCGTTCAACCGTTCACTGCTG
>NC_068985.1:77214302-77215165 GCF_001194135.2 Octopus bimaculoides
ACTTTTTACAAGTAATAACATTAAACAAAAAGTGTGCGATGCTTACAGCACCTAGGTTTCCCAAGCGGTCACCCATCAAAGTACTAACTAGGCTCGACTTTGCTTAACTTCGGTGATCGGACGAGAACCGGTGTTTTCAAAGTGATATGGCCGTGAAAGATAGAGAAGTGTCATTCGAACCGTTTTCTGTAATACACCGTCTGAACATAGGAAATCGTTTTGTGGTTATGAATTGAATTTGTGTTATCTTGTATGTGTATTACTGAGTTTTATTTTACTCACATCTCAGCATCTGTCGCTTTGTCTTTGCCGGCCAGTTGCAATTAGCATACTTTCGATGAAGATTGTTGTCATAAGCAGCATTGCTTGTTTACCTCCGACAACGTCGCTCGCTGTAAAGTGTCCCATCATGTACCAGTCACTAGACATGATGCGAGCTTTAGTAATATGCACGTAGAGAGTCATTTCCACTAGCAAAAAGTCCACGGAAGTGAAATGAAAGATGGGTGAGTCACAAGCGGGCAAATTTTGCTAAATACTGGACGTTGATGTGGCGAGCGTCGCATCAGGAAGATCCATAGCTATTTGATATTGGTGCTGATAGCCAGAGAATTAGTTTGTGATGAAGTGTGGTGATGTGTTGAGGAGCATTTGTGGGTAAGATTGGGACAGAAGTAATAGTAGTAAGGGCAGTGTCGCGTGACAGTGAAGGACTATTGACTAATGGGCAGCGGCAAAGTGAAATCTGAAAGCGAGTGAGCTTGAAGCTAGTTGCTAGTGGTGTATTTGGGAGTTAGAATAAAAGAAACAAAGTTTGATCAGCCGATGCAATAGTGAACTGGTAGAAGAAAAGTAGAGTAAAG
>NC_068985.1:77216026-77217876 GCF_001194135.2 Octopus bimaculoides
GGACGAGAACCGGTGTTTTCAAAGTGATATGGCCGTGAACGATAGAGAGGTGTCATTCGAACCGTTTTCTGTAATACACCGTCTGAACATAGGAAATCGTTGTGTGGTTATGAATTGAATTTTTGTTATCTTGTATGTGTATTACTGAGTTTTATTTTACTCACATCTCAGCATCTGTCGCTTTGTCTTTGCCGGCCAGTTGCAATTAGCATACTTTCGATGAAGATTGTTGTCATAAGCAGCATTGCTTGTTTACCTCCGACAACATCGCTCGCTGTAAAGTGTCCCATCATCCACCAATCACTAGACTTGATGCGGGCTTTAGTAATATGCACGTAGAGAGTGATTTCCACTAGCATAAAGTCCACGGAAGTTAAATGAAACATGGGCGAGTCACAAGCGGGTAAATTTTGCTAAATACTGGACGTTGATGTGGCGAGCGTCGCGTCAGGAAGATCCATAGCTATTTGCTATTGGTGCAGATAGCCAGAGAATTAGTTTGTGATGACGTGTGGTGATGTGTTGAGGAGCATTTGTGGGTAAGATTGGGACACAAGTAGTAGTAGTAAGGGCAGTGTGGCGTGTCAGTGAAGGTCTATTGACTAATTGGCAGCGGCAAAGTGAAATCTGAAAGCTAGTGAGCGTGAAGCTAGTTGCAAGTGGTGTATTTGGGAGTTAGAATAAAAGAAAGAAAGAAAGTTTGATCAGCCGATGCAATAGTGAACTGGTAGAAGAAAAGTAGAGTAAAGAGTTGAAAATTGTGACAAAAGTGAGTATAAATTGTAAAATGTTAAAAGGTGCTTGCATTTAGTCGTTTATTAGAATAAAGGTACTAAAAGGCAGGATGATAATCGCTTTCGGCCATATCACGCTGAGAGCACCGGTTCTCGTCCGATCACCGAAGTTAATCAACTTCCAGCCTAGTGAGTACTTAGATGTGTGACCGCTTGGGAAACCTAGGTGCTGTAAGCATCGCACACCTTTTGTTTAATGTTATTACTTTAAAAATGTTTTATAAGTTTTCACCTATGTCTCTGGCAGCTGAAATTTCAAAGAAACTTTAGAGTAAATTTTATGTTTTCTTTTCCTTCTTCTCTCTCTTTTTTCATTTCACTCGCTACTATTTCAAGAGGCGTTCAACCGTTCACTGCTGCAGTTGCCTGCTCTATGCTACTTCAACATTTGCACATGTAGGAGAGCCGATCAAATTGACTCTGCCCATAAGTATGAGTAAAATGAAGTTTAATCGTCGAGCACGATTCACCAGGGAGCCAATATACTGAGGTAAGAATTAGCGAAAGCCGCATGAAACTAGAAGCGGGTGGTGGCCTGGACTATATGACTAAGCAAACATTGGCAACAGTTATTTCACTTTGAAGAATAAAGCTGTAAAAGTGCAATGAGAGAAAAGCATGGAAATTGGTGTCTGTAAATATGTATATTTGTGTGCGAGGCAAAAGCGAAAGAAGAGACAGACATGAAGTAGAGAACACTTCCGAAAGAAAAGAATGGAAAGATGTTTACAGCACCTAGGTTTCTCAAAACGTCACCTATTTAAGTACTAACTAGGCTTGACTTTGCTTAACTGCGGTGATCGGACGAGAACCGGTGTTTTCAAAGTGATATGGCCGTAAACGATGGTGAGGTGTCATTCGAACCGTTTTCTGTAATACACCGTCTGAACATAGGAAATCGTTGTGTGGTTATGAATTGAATTTGTGTTATCTTGTATGTGTATTACTGAGTTTCATTTTACTCACATCTCAGCATCTGTCGCTTTGTCTTTGCCGGCCAGTTGCAATTAGCATACTTTCGATGAAGATTGTTGTCATAAGCAGCATTGCTTGTTT
>NC_068985.1:77218274-77220913 GCF_001194135.2 Octopus bimaculoides
GAGCGTGAAGCTAGTTGCTAGTGGTGTATTTGGGAGTTAGAATAAAAGAAAGAAAGTTCGATCAGCCGATGCAATAGTGAACTGGTAGAAGAAAAGTAGAGTAAAGATTTGAAAATTGTGACAAAAGTGAGTATAAATTGTAAAATGTTAAAAGGTGCATGCATTTAGTCGTTTATTAGAATAAAGGTACTAAAAGGCAGTTTGGTAATCGATTATGGCCATTTCACGCTGAGAGCACCGGTTCTCGTCCGATCACCGAATTTAAGAAATGTCGAGCCTAGTTAGTACTCAGATGGGTGACCGCTTGGGAAAAATAGGTGCTGTAAAGATGTCTCTATTCTTTTATTTCAGAAGTATTCTCTACTTCAAGTCTGTCTCTTCTTTCGCTTTTGCCTCGCATACAAATTTACAGGCACCAATTTCCATGCTTTTCTCTCACTGCACTTTCACAGCTTTATTCTGCAAAGTGAAATAACTGTTGCCAATGTTTGCTTAGTCATATAGTCCAAGCCACCACCCGCATGCGGCTTTCTCTATTTCTTACTTCAGTATATTGTCTCCCTGGTGAATCGTACTCGACGATTAAACTTCATTTTACTCATTCTTTATGGGCAGAGTCAATTTGATCGGCTCTCCTACATGTGCAAATGTTGAAAGTAGCATAGAGCAGACAACTGCAGCAGTGAACGGTTGAACGCCTCTTGCAATAGTAGCGAGTGAAATGAAAAAGAGTGAGAGAAGAAGGAAAAGAAAATATAAAATCTACTCTAAAGTTTCTTTGAAATTTCAGCTGCCAGAGGCATAGGTGAAAACTTATAAAATTTTTTTTAAGTAATAACATTAAACAAAAATTGTGCGATGCTTACAGCACCTAGGTTTCCCAAGCGGCCACCCATCTAAGTACTCACTAGGCTCGACATTGCTTAACTTCGGTGACCGGACGAGAACCGGTGCTCTCAGCGTGATGTGGCCGTAAGCGATTATCGACTTGCCTTTTAGTATGTTTATTCTAATAAACGACTAAATGCATGCACCTTTTAACATTTTACAATGTATACTTACTTTTGTCACAATTTTCAAATCTTTACTCTACTTTTCTTCTACCAGTTCACTATTGCATCGGCTGATCAAATTTTCTTTCTTTTATTCTAACTCACAAATACGCCACTAGCAACTAGCTTCACGCTCACTCGCTTTCAGATTTCACTTTGCCGCTGCCAATTAGTCAATAATCCTTCACTGTCATGCCACACTGCCCTTACTACTACTACTTGTGTCCCAATCTTACCCACAAATGATCCTCAACACATCACCACACGTCATCACAAACTTATGCTCTGGCTATCCGCACCAATAGCAAATAGCTATGGATCTTCCTGTTTCGACGCTCGCCACATCAACGTCCAGTATTTAGTAAGATTTTCCCGCTTGTGACTCGCCCAACTTTCATTTCACTTCCGTGGACTTTATGCTAATGGAAATGACTCTCTACGTGCATATTACTAAAGGCGGCATCAAGTCTAGGGATTGGTGCATGATGGGACACTTTACAGCGAGCGATGTTGTCGGAGGTAAACAAGCAATGCTGCTTATGACAACAATCTTCATCGAAAGTATGCTAATTGCAAGTGGCCGGCAGTGAACGGTTGAACGCCTCTTGCAATAGAAGCGAGTGAAACGAAAAAAAGAGAGAACTGGTAGAAGAAAAGTAGAGTAAAGATTTGAAAATAGTGACAAAAGTGAGTATAAATTCTAAAACGTTATAAGGTGCTTGCATTTAGTCGTTTATTAGAATAAAGGTACTAAAAGGCAGGTTGGTAATCGCTTACCGCCATATCACGCTGAGAGCACCGGTCTCGTCCGATCACCGAAGTTAAGGAACGTCGAGCCTAGTGAGTACTTAGATGGGTGACCGCTTGGGAAACCTAGGTTCTGTAAGCATCGCACAATTTTTGTTTAATGTTATTACTTAAAAAAAAGTTTTATAAGTTTTCACCTATGCCTCTGGCAGCTGAAATTTCAAAGAATCTTTAGAGTAGATTTTATATTTTCTTTTCCTTCTTCTCTCTCTTTTTTTCATTTCACTCGCTTCTATTGCAAGAGGAGTTCAACCGTTCACTGCTGCAGTTGTCTGCTCTATGCTACTTTCAACATTTGCACATATAGGAGAGCCGATCAAATTGACTCTGCCCATAAGTATGAGTAAAATGAAGTTTAATCGTGGAGCTCGATTCACCAGGGAGCCAATATACTTAAGTAAGAATTAGCGAAAGCCGCATGAAACTAGAAGCGGGTGGTGGCCTGGACTATATGACTAAGCAAACATTGGCAACAGTTATTTCACTTTGCAGAATAAAGCTGTGAAAGTGCAGTGAGAGAAAAGCATGGAAATTGGTGCCTGTAAATATGTATATCTGTGTGCGATGCAAAAGCGAAGGAAGAGACAGACTTGAAGTAGAGAATACTTCTGAAATAAAAGAAGAGAAAAGTGTTTACAGCACCTAGTCTTCACAAGCGGTCACCCATCTAAGTACTAACTAGGCTTGACTTTGCTTAACTTCGGCGATCGGACGAGAACCGGTGTTTTCAAAGTGATATGACCGTGAACGATAGAGAGGTGTCATTCGAACCGTTTTCTG
>NC_068985.1:77221013-77222658 GCF_001194135.2 Octopus bimaculoides
GAAAGAAGAGACAGACTTGAAGTAGAGAATACTTCTGAAATAAAAGAATGAAAAGATGTTTACAGCACCTAGGTTTCCCAAGCGTTCACCCATCTAAGTACTCACTAGGCTCGACTTTGCTTAACTTCGGTGATCGGACGAGAACCGGTGTTTTCAAAGTGATATGGCCGTAAAGGATAGAGTGGTGTCATTCGAACCGTTCTCTGTAATACACCGTCTGAACATAGGAAATCGTTGTGTGGTTATGAATTGAATTTTGTTATCTTGTATGTGTATTACTGAGTTTTATTTTACTCACATCTCAGCATCTGTCGCTTTGTCTCTGCCGGCCTGTTGCAATTAGCATACTTTCGGTGAAGATTGTTGTCATAAGCAGCATTGCTTGTTTACCTCCGACATCGCTCGCTGTATAGTGTCCCATCATGCACCAGTCACTAGACTTGATTCGGGCTTTAGTAATATGCACGTAGAGAGTCATTTCCACTAGCATAAAGTCCACGGAAGTGAAATGAAAGATGGGCGAGTCACAAGCGGTGAAATTTTGCTAAATACTGGACGTTGATGTGGCGAGCGTCGCGTCAGGAAGATCCATAGCAATTTGATATTGGTGCTGATAGCCAGAGAATTAGTTTGTGATGACGTGTGGTGATGTGTTGAGGAGCATTTGTGGGTAAGATTGGGACACAAGTAGTAGTAGTAAGGGCAGTGTCGCGTGACAGTGAAGTACTATTGACTAATTGGCAGCGGCAAAGTGAAATCTGAAAGCGAGTGAGCGTGAAGCTAGTTGCTAGTGGTGTATTTGGGAGTTAGAATAAAAGAAAGAAAGAAAGTTTGATCAGCCGATGCAATAGTGAACTAGTAGAAGAAAAGTAGAGTAAAGATTTGAAAATTGTGACAAAAGTGAGTATAAATTTTAAAATGTTAAAAGCTGCTTGTATTTAGTCGTTTATTAGAATAAAGTTACTAAAAGGCAGGTCGATAACCGCTTACGGCCATATCACGCTGAGAGCACCGGTTCTCGTCCGATCACCGAATTAAGCAACATCGAGCCTAGTGAGTACTTAGATGGGTGACCGCTTGGGAAACCTAGGTGCTGTAAACATCGCGCAATTTTTGTTTAATGTTATTACTTAAAAAAAGTTTTATATGTTTTCACCTATGCCTCTGGCAGCTGATATTTCAAAGAAACTTTAGAGTAGATTTTATATTTTCTTTTCCATCTTCTCTCTCTTTTTTTCATTTCACTCGCTTCCATTGCAAGAGGCGTTCAACCGTTCACTGCTGCAGTTGTCTGCTCTATGCTACTTTCAACATTTACACATGTAGGAGAGCCGATTAAATTGACTCTACCCATAAGTATGAATAAAATGAAGTTTAATCGTCGAGCACGATTCACCAGGGAGCCAATAAATTGAAGTAAGAATTGGTGAAAGCCGCATGAAAGTAGAAGCGGATGGTGGCCAGGACTATATGACTATGCAAACATTGTTCAACAGTTATTTCACTTTGCTGAATAAAGCTGTGAAAGGGCAGTGAGAGCAAAGCATGGAAATTGGTGCCTGTAAATATGTATATTTGTGCGCGAGGCAAAAGCGAAAGAAGAGACAGACTTGAAGTAGAGAATACTTCTGAAATAAAAGAATGA
>NC_068985.1:77222668-77228960 GCF_001194135.2 Octopus bimaculoides
ATGTTATTACTTAAAAAAAGTTTTATATGTTTTCACCTATGCCTCTGGCAGCTGAAATTTCAAAGAAACTTTAGAGTAGATTTTATATTTTCTTTTCCATCTTCTCTCTCTTTTTTTCATTTCACTCGCTTTCATTGCAAGAGGCGTTCAACCGATCACTGCTGCAGTTGCCTGCTCTATGCTACTTTCAACATTTACACATTTAGGAGAGCCGATCAAATACTTTCGATGAAGATTGTTGTCATAAGCAGCATTGCTTGTTTACCTCCGACAACATCGCTCACTCTAAAGTGTCCCATCATGCACCAGTCACTAGACTTGATGCGGGCTTTAGTTCTATGCTACTTTCAACATTTGTAGGAGAGCCGATCAAATTGACTCTGCCCATAAGTATGAGTAAAATGAAGTTTAATCGTCGAGCACGATTCACCAGGGAGCCATTACACTGAAGTAAGAATTAGCGAAAGCCGCATGAAAGTAGAAGCGCCTGGTGGCCTGGACTATATGACTAAGTAAACATTGGCAACAGTTATTTCACTTTGCATAATAAAGCTGTGAAAGTGAAGTGAGAGAAAAGCATGGAAATTGGTGCGTGTAAATATGTATATTTGTGTGCGAGGCAAAAGCGAAAGAAGAGACAGACTTGAAGTAGAGAATACTTCTGAAATAAAAGAATGGAATGATGTTTACAGCACCTAGGTTTCCCAAGCGGTCACCCATCTAAGTACTAATTAGTCTCGACATTGCTTAACTTTAAAAATGTTTTATAAGTTATCACCTATGCCTCTGGCAGCTGAAATTTCAAAGAAACTTTAGAGTTGATTTTATATATTCTTTTCCTTCTTCTCTCTCTCTTTTTTTTTTTTTCATTTCACTCGGTTCTATTGCAAGCGGCCTCAACCGGTCAGTGCTGCAGTTGCCTGCTCTATGCTACTTTTATACTCACTTTTGTCACAATTTACAAATCATTACTCTACTTTTCTCCTACCAGTTCACTATTGCATCGGCTGAGCAAACTTTATTTCTTTCTTTTATTCTAACTCCCAAATACACCACTAGCAACTAGCTTCACGCTTACTCGCTTTCAGATTTCACTTTACCTCTGCCAATTAGTCAATAGTACTTCACTATCACGACTCACTGCCCTTACTACTACTACTTGTGTCCCAATCTTACCCACAAATGCTCCTCAACACATCACCACACGTCATCACAAACTTATGCTCTGGCTATCAACGCCAATAGCAAATAGCTATGGATCTTCCAGTATTTAGCAAAATATCCCCGCTTGTGACTAGCCCATCTTTCATTTCTCTTCCGTGGACTTTATGTTAGTAGAAACGACTCTCTACATTCATATTACTAAAGCCCGCATCAAGTCTAGTGACTGGTGCATGATGGGACACTTTACAGCGAGCGATGTTGTCGGAGGTAAACAAGCAATGCTGCTTATGACAACAATCTTCATCGAAAGTTTGCTAATTGCAACTGGCCGGCAAAGACAAAGCGACAGATGCTGAGATGTGAGTAAAATAAATCTTAGTAATACACATACAAGATAACAAAATTCAATTCATAACCACAAAACGATTTCCTATGTTCAGACGCTGTATTACAGAATACGGTTCGAATGACACTTCTCTATCGTTTACGGCCATATCACTTTGAAAACACCGGTTCTCGTCCGATTACCGAAGTTAAGCAAAGTCGTGCCTAGATAGTACTTAGATGGGTGAGCGCTTGGGAAACCTAGGTGCTGTAAGCATCTTTCCATTCTTTTATTTCATTAGTATTCTAGCAGTGTACTCTACTTCAAGTCTGTCTCATCTTTCGCTTTTGCCTCGCAGACAAATATACATATTTGCAGGCACCAATTTCCATGCTTTTCTCTCACAGCTTTATTCTCCAAAGTGAAATAACTGTTGCCAATATTTGCTTAGTCATTGAGTCCTGGCCACCACCCTCTTCTAGTTTTATGCGGCTTTCGCTAATTCTTTCTTCAGTATATTGGCGCCCTGGTGAATCGTGCTCGACGAGTAAACTTCATTTTATTCATACTTAGGAGAGTCAATTTGATCGGCTCTCCTACATGTGCAAATGTTGAAAGTAGCATAGAGCAGGCAAATGCAGCAGTGAACGTTTGACGCCTCTTGCAATAGAAGCCAGTGAAATGAAAAAAAGAGAGAGAAGAAGGAAAAGAAAATATAAAATCTACTCTATAGTTTCTTTGAAATATCAGCTGCCAGATGCATAGGTGGAAACATATAAAACTTTTTAAAAGGATTAAATTGTGTGCGGTGCGTACAGCACCTAGGTTTACCAAGCGGTCACCCATCTAAGTACTCACTAGGCTCGACGTTGCTTAACTTCGGTGATCGGACGAGAACTGTTGCTCGTTGTAAATCATGGAAATTGGTGCCTGCAAACATGTATATTTGTGTCCGAAGCAAAAGCAGACACAGATTTGAAATGATATGCGCCTAGAGCATGATACCCACTGAAGTGAAGTGAAACAACGGCGATCCAGCAAGGCAGCAAGAGTCCAAATTTTGCTAATTGCTGGTCGTTATTGTTGTAGCATTGTGTTAGGAAGATTCATCGGTATTTCGTATTGGTGAGATAGCCTTAGAATAAGTTTGTTATGATGAGTTCGGGGCTGTAGTGATGGGTTTAATTGAAGATCATGTGGGTGTAAGTTTGCCACATAGTAGTAGTAACGGTAGTGTTACCTGTGAGTGAAGCCCTATTCACGAAATTGGCAGCGGCAAAGTAAAATTTGCAAGCGAATGAATGAGCGCGAGTCTATCTGCCAATGGCGTACTGTGGGTGCTAGTTAGAAGAAAAAAAAGAAAGAAATTTGCTCAGTTCATGCAATAGGGAGCAGGTAGAAGAAAAGTAGTGTAAAGTTTTGAAAACTGTGAGGAAAGTGAGATTACATTGTAAAATGAAACAAAAGAAAGCTTGCATTTAGTTGTTTATTAGAATAAATGTACTAAAATGCTCGTTGCAAACTGCTTGCGACTATATAACTTTGAAAGCAACGGTTCTCGTCGGATCACCGATGTTAAGCAACGTCGCGCCTAGTGAGTGCTTAGATAGGTGACTGCTTGGGAATCGTAGGTGCTGTAAGCGTCTCACACATTTTATTATTTGTCTTTTTTTTTTTTTAATTTTTCAAGTTTTCATCTATGTTGCTCGCATGTTTCAAAGTACAGTGGATTTTAAACTGACATTGAAGAAAGGAGTTCCAATCATGCTTTCGAAAAATCATGATCCTCCAAAGCTGTGCAATGACTGATTGTCAGCCAAATGCATCCACATCTTCTGGAAGCAACAATCTTCCCTGGACAAGGAAAGGGAGAAAATGTGTTTATCCAAGAATTCCACTGATTCCAGAAGATATGCCCTTTGAATTCAAGAGAGTTCAATTTCCAGTAAGAGTTAGTTTTGCAATGCAATTAACAAGAGTCAAGGACAATCACCTCACACAGTAGTGCTTTTCCCATGATCAGCTCTATGTTGGTTGGTCCCGAGTTGGAAAAGGCAACCTCTTCATACTCGCACCAAATGGTAAAACCAAGGATGTTGTTTCTTCTGCTGCTTTACAGTGATCTCCAAATGTCACAGTGATACAATTTTTTCCAAATATGATACTCTATGATATAAATCTGATATGGTAGGGTACCAATAAATGCTTTGTTATTATTGACCTCTTTTTAGTTTTGGGCAGGAGGCCCAATTAGACTTCCGCAGGAGCTAGTGTATAATAAGAAAAGGAAGAGGATTTAGGTCCATATTGGGGGTAAAAATCTATATTACATATATATTAAGTAATACTTTTATATTTACAGTATATATTAAAATATGGTACTAATGTATATATATTAACAGCTAATATTGGAGCTATGCATGGGGAAGAATAACCGCCTGACTTCCTAAATTACTATGAAAGAAATATATACGGGAATCAGTAGACATTACGTAACAAGTTTAAAGTATGCAAGCACTCTTCTAGTATGATGCAAACAGTTAAGCCTGAGTTCGGTTTTTATTAAGGAGGTTACCTTGATATATTAATATTTCATACACTTCAGTGCAGCATAGTCTATATGCATGTGTTTGTGCTGGCGTGCGTGCGTGTGTGTATGTATGTGTATGTGTGTGTGTGTGTGTGTGTGTGTGTGTGTGTGTGCGTGTGTGTGTGCGTGTGTGTGTGTGTGTGTGTGTGTGTGTGTGTGCGTGTGTGTGTGTGCATATGCGATCACTTCGAAAGCTGATGCTTGGTACACGCGATCACTTCGACACATTTTCAAAATAAGCAACTTTTATGACAGTTTCAGTTTCATGACCTGTATTTGGAGTAATTCTACTATCTGGCATTTCATCTGTCGGTGGTACAAAGTCAGGCATCGGACCGCTAATGATTAAATCAGCCGTATTTAAACCATGATCGTTGTTGGTATATGCATTTGAGCATGAGACCATTGTGTTGTTGTTGTTTGTTGGTTGGAGCCGTCTATTAATATTACATCTAACATAATTTCTGTCACTAGTACTGTTTGAGATTGTAGTACTTTTACTAGTTTTTATAGGACGACTCCATATTTCTGGTTTTATTTTCTCCTGTTAGTTTATTACGAGCTAGTGTAATATTCTGCCTATGTAAAATTGCCATTACAGTACCTAGATTTTTCTTCTATAGAAAATATGGCTCTACCAGTTACAGTGGGGGAATGTTTCTCTAATATATGGAACAGTTTATTATAAATATTGGTAGTTATTGCAATAGTAAAAGATAGATTGTATCAGATTGTGTAATCATTAGTAATTTATTGTAATAATACCTATTATGGTGTTTAACTCAGTGTTTCTGTATATTATGCAACTCACATTATTATTGATAATATGGTTGTTATGGCCATTTCATTACTAGCGGAAGTTGTGTAACAGTTAGAACATCGTGATTCGCTACTACTTTGTTAACGTTTTTAACATTAATGTCGTTACTAATATTAGTGCTAATATTCCCATCTCAGTCATTAGAATTATTAATATACTTGGCCATTATTATTCAACTAATTAGAATTATTGTTGCTGTTGAAGATCTTGTAACTGTTACTGCCGTTGTTGCTATCGCAATTCAGCTTTATATTGCTTGTTAGTTCAGCCGTAGGTTTTCAAATATTATACTTGCAAGAGTTTCACAAATCATTGAACTGCTTCGCATTGTAACTACCTAGTACTCCCCTAGTATTAGATTTATCATTAATAAGTTGAGGATTGCCGGATTGGTCATAGGTGGCTTTATCTTCTATATGTAAGAACACAATATTTTGCTTGTAGCTAACCTTGAACAGAGTAGAGTTATGATAATGGGCATGCTAATTGCAAACATCCACATTGGTAGAGAGCTGTGTGATCGTAGTTGATATGCCTTTTACAAGTGAGTTGATTACACAAGGTGGATGATTGCATAACCAGTTTACATCACTGATGATTTCGTCGGGTTTTATGTTGGAGTAGTACAACTCCAGAAAATTAGAATCATGCTCATAGGTAATATTTAGGTTGTAATTCCCAATGATTCTGGAATCGGGGGGGGGGGCTCCCCCCTTTTTTTCCGAACGAAAATAAGGGATTTGCAGCATATTAGGAGGTCAGGGTACTTGATTCCACGCAAAAAATCCGAGTTTTCTCTTTTTTCTTAGTGAAAATCGTGCGGGTGTTAATCTAACAATTTACCCTTTGTTTTCCTTCCTTGCCATTGCTAGACAGATGACTTAACTCATATAAACAAACTTACGGATTTCACCGACGTAGAAATTGGCAAAAGTTATGATGGTTGAAAATCGATTTTTACCACTATCCGTGTGTGCCTCGGGGAAAATAAGTTGACAAAAACACAGCCATGATTGTTACCAATGTCCTAAAGTTGGAGCGACATGCGTGCTAATTTGTGGATGCGCATAAATTACATTCACGTACATGCACACATTTCCTGCCTTTAATAGATAAATAGATTGATAAATAAGTGACTTAAAATAAATATATTTTAATTGTTGGGTGAGAAAGTATATATAATCTGATTATAAAATATAGTGTCTTTCAAAAATATCTTAAATTTGAAGACTATATCTCGTGTTTAAGAAAAAAAAACATTTTACATTTTTACTTTTGATGAACGCTGTCACTCTGTCCCTCACACACACTCTCTTTACATTTTTTTTGTTAGACGCTGTCAAACTCTCTCTCTCTCCACACACACATGCATCAACACACAACGTCTCCCCCC
>NC_068985.1:77232216-77233810 GCF_001194135.2 Octopus bimaculoides
CAATGTTTGCTTTGTCATATAGTCTTGGCCACCACCCGCTTCTACTTTCATGCGGCTTTCGCTAATTCTTACTTCAATTTATTGGCTCCTTGGTGAATCGTGCTCGACGATTAACTTCATTTTACTCATACTTATGGGCAGAGTCAATTTAATCGGCTCTCCTACATGTGTAAATGTTGAAAGTAGCATAGAGCAGGCAACTGTAGCAGTGATCGGTTGAACGCCTCTTGCAATGGAAGCGAGTAAAACGAAAAAAAGAGAGAGAAGACGGAAAAGAAAATATAAAATCTACTCTAAAGTTTCAGCTGCCAGAGGTATAGGTGAAAACTTATAAAACCTTTTTTAAGTAATAACATTAAACAAATGTTGTGCGATGGTTACAGCACCTAGGTTTCCCAAGCGGTCACCCATCTAAGTACTGAATAGGCTCGACGTTGCTTAACTGCGGTGATCGGACGAGAACCGGTGCTCTCAGCGTGATATGGCCATAAGCGATTACCAACCTACCTTTTAGTACTTTTATTCTAATAAACGACTAAATGCAAGCAGCTTTTAACATTTTACAATTTATACTCACTTTTGTCACAATTTTCAAATCTTTACTCTACTTTTCTTCTACCAGTTCACTAGCGCATCGGCTGATCAAACTTTCTTCCTTTCTTGTATTCTAACTCCCCAATACACCACTAGCAACTAGCTTCAAGCTCACTCGCTTTCAGATTTCACTTTGCCGCTGCCAATTAGTCAATAGTCCTTCACTGTCACGCGACACTGCCCTTACTACTACTACTTCTGTCCCAATCTTACCCACAAATGCTCCTCAACACATCACTACACGTCATCACAAACTAATTCTGTGGCTATCCGCATCAATATCAAATAGCTATGGATCTTCCTGACGCGACGCTCGCCACATCAACGTCCAGTATTTAGCAAAATTTCAGCGCTTGTGACTCGCTCATCTTTCATTTCACTTCCGTGGACTTTATGCTAGTGGAAATGACTGTCTACGTGCATATTACTAAAGCCCGCATCAAGTCTAATAACTGGTGGATGATGGGACACTTTACAGCGAGCGATGTTGTCGGAGGTAAACAAGCAATGCTGCTTATGACAACAATCTTCATCGAAAGTATGCTAATTGCAATTGGTCGGCAAAGACAAAGCGACAGATGCTGAGATGTGAGTAAAATCAAACACAGTAATACACATACAAGATAACAAAATTCAATTCTTAACCACACAACGATTTCCTATGTTCAGACGGTGTATTACAGAACACGGTTCGAATGACACCTCTCTGTCGTTTACGGCCATATCACTTTGAAAACATCGGTTCTCGTCCGATCACCGAAATTAAGCAAAGTCGAGCCTAGTTAGTACTTTGATGGGTGACCGCTTGGGAAACCTAGGTGCTGTGTTTAAAGGCACCAATTTCCATGCTTTTCTCTCACTGCACTTTTACAGCTTTATTCTTCAAAGTGAAATAACTGTTGCCAATGTTTGCTTAGTCATATAGTCCAGGCCACCACCCGCTTCTAGTTTCATGCGGCTTTCGCTAATTCTTACCTCAGTATATTGGCTCCCTGGTGAA
>NC_068985.1:77234437-77235717 GCF_001194135.2 Octopus bimaculoides
TTTCTCCCAATCCCTTTCTCTTTAGCAGTACCTCGATCTTTTCTCTGTCTCTCTATGTCTATCCCACTCTCTCTATCTCTCAACCTCTATTATACTTTCTCTATCAATATAGGCGCAACGTACTCTGTGGCAATATGTTTGTTCCGGGTTCATTCTCACTGCACGGTACCTTGGGCCAGCATTTTCTACTCTAGCCTAAGGAAACTTAAACTTGAAAGTCGGAAACTGAAAGAAGCCTCTCGCATGCATATCTATATATGTGTGTGTGTGTTTATTTGTGTCTGTGTTTGCCCACAACCACCGCTTGACAACCGATGCTGGTGCGTTTACATCTCCGTAACATAACTGTTCGACAAAGACACCGACAGAATATATACCAGGTTTAAATATCTATATATACAAGCTCTGGGGTCGTTTAATTCCATAAAAAACCCCTTTAAGGCGGTGCCCCAGCATGGCCACAGTCTCATGACTGAAACAAGTAAAAGAGATGAAAGAGAACATACGATGATAGCAGATTCTTCGTATCCGAATACCAAATGGAAAAGCGACACACAATTAAGTGGTTATATAAACGGCCCTTAACGCTCCAAAGCTTTTCTTCCTGTCTGCTCTTACTAGTTTTAAAGTGTGAGTCGGTGGGCACTATCCGATCCCACTCTTTAGAACAGAGCTTTGAACATAATGGCTTATCGGATTAAGACGGCTGCAGTCAAGAGCAAACTGTAGATGTCATACTGTAGCAGCCTTCTAGGTAAAGTACCTTAAAGGGCTGGAGAGTGTGACATGTCTTAAAGTTGCATGTGTTAAAGTTGCGTGTCAAAGAGGGCATCAGGCTGACTGATAGACTTCATTCCTTGATCTGCTATTGAAGTGCCTAGGCCATTTCTACATATTGAGGAGTGTCAGTTATAGGAAGTGTCCGATTTCCATCTGATTTCTTGCTCATTGGGTCTTTGGTCTTTGCTAAGTTAACTTTAAGACCCTTTGACTCCAGATTTTAATTGCACACCTGGAATTTTCCTTTCTAGTTCTCTTATACATTCTGCTATGAGTGCAAGATAATAAGCATATAGTAGTTTCCATAGGCTTCCAGTAATAAATTGCTCTGTTACGGCTTGGAGGACGATGATGAATAGGAGGGAGCTGAGGAGCGAACCTTGCTGCACACCTACCTGTACCCTAAATTCGTCACTGTATTCAAGACTAACTCTTAACTTAGTAAGAACACACATGTACATGACTTGTACAGTTTTCACAAGACATTCGTCTAGACTTTC
>NC_068985.1:77235727-77237417 GCF_001194135.2 Octopus bimaculoides
AGAGCACCAAATCAAAAAACAAAACTAAATAAAATAAGAGACATTTCCTTTCAGTTTTAAATGAATATTCTTCATTTCAAATAAATACGATATAAGGAAAATGAAATTAACCCTTCATCAGTATATGTGCTCAGATAATTTTTTTCTTTTTTTACAGATAACAAAATACGGCTGTCATGCAGATGGTAACAGCACTTCTTTTATCAATCACCATTATTATCTCACTGACATCACTAAACATAGATGCGAAAGAACTCGGAAATAATTGTGAAATAAAAATTTCTCCTAATGTCAGTCAAAATTTAGCTCGTTTAGTAAAATCAGGCAAACTGGTTTTCAATTTTGAAGTCCATATAACGGATAAAACACTTGATGGACTTCTCAATCCTGTACCACTGGATTATTATGCAAATGCCAGGAAATTCATGTGGATTCCAGATAAAGCAGATGGTTTAGTAGCGTCACTTTGACTTCTCAATTCATTCATTTAATATATTAGATGTTTACGCTGCTACTCCAAGTATTGTTATCGATATAAATTGTGGGAAACAAAATATTCAGAGACACGATGTAATATCTTTGATTTTCGAGGAATTAAAGAGAATCGTATTTATCGATGACTTGCAGATGGGAGAATCTGGATATATGTGCTTTTTTATAAATTTGTCGCATAATATACAGAAGAACAGCCCTTATACCTTATTAGCATACAGAAGATTGGGTATAAATTGAGAGATACTGAAAAACTATTGCTGTGAACTACATAAAAACGAAAAACCCACTTATGAACCGAAATCCATTTGTTCTGGAGACATCATTGAAAATAGTATGTTTGTTAATTATGAAAATATTGTTGGGGCGGTTGTGTGGGCCATATTTCCATTACTTGTTAGTTTTGTATCAAAACTTAAATTACCTTCATATTCCCCAGAACTTAACCAGCAACAATTAGCTAACGATGAATTCTTATTTAAAATTAACTACACATTGCCATACAAATTAGAATGGAGCAATGACAAACATAATATTTACAGTTTCTCTCATTTTCTATCTTGGTTATTTTGTTTCCACCATTCCAATTTCTTTGCCTCAAGACTACGAATATTCTTTCTTATTATGTTTCCTCTTTCAGTAATCTTCCTGGACCTTTTCATGCATTATTTATTTTTATATGAAACGTTGACAATACTTTTATATGATCGTATTCCGCTGGGTCATCGCGCCTTAATATTAGGTATCGAGGAAGCCTATAACAACACAGGTGGTTTTTTCGGGGGTCCCCTAGTTTGGATAATTGGCTATATATTTTTCAACTTTGTTCTCTTCGTTCTTCCCAGTAGTTTAAGTGAGACTATCGCTTATAGTACATTACATCAAAGATCAACTTGCACATTTCTCATTCAAAATATCACATTAATAGAGAACTATGGAAATTTAAATATTTCTACACTTGAAGATTACGATCTACTTTATACGATAATGAAAGCTAATATTTCTACTGCTTTAAACCCAAATTTCTGGTATTTAATAATTTATACTTGGATTAAACGTATAAAGAAAATTTGTCTTTATTTCTACGGGAGAAATATTTTTAGCCAATTCATATTACTTTGGTTATTTATAACGATTACGATTTTATTACAAAATGCTTGCTTTCTCCCCCAAATAATCTCTTTTAAGTATCTTTAGC
>NC_068985.1:77237654-77239237 GCF_001194135.2 Octopus bimaculoides
ATTTCTACGGGAGAAATATTTTTAGCCAATTCATATTACTTTGGTTATTTATAACGATTACGATTTTATTACAAAATGCTTGCTTTCTCCCCCAAATAATCTCTTTTAAGTATCTTTAGCTATCTTAATAAGTGTCATCAGTGCAGACACATGGACACACCCACACACACATACATCCATCAACTTCACATACGCACGTGCACATACTCCTTGTAACCTTCCCTTCTTGCACCTTCCATATAAGGGGCTAAAATTGTAGCATCTATGATTACGAAAGTAGATTCATCTAAGGACACTGGTCATGATGGTACACGAGTTGTTTTGCAGCCAAGAAGCCCTGAGCTTGTCTTCTGTCTATAACTTGCATTTCGTCTTGTTAGAATTATTAATCTATTGTTCCAGTCTTTAAGAATAGTAGGGAATCATCTGACTTACACATTTATATTCTAATAAGTCTTCTTCCTATGATCAAGAAAATCTTTGAATCTATTATTAAGGCGGCTTTGATCACATACTTTGACTCATCCGGTCTACTTGCCGATTTTTCATAAGATTTTCGTGCATCTAGGTCTGCTGCTGACATTCTCACTGTCATATGAAACCGTTTCTGTCGTTCATTTAACTCTTCATGTGAAACTAAGGCCAATGCTCATGACTTCTCAAAGATGTTTGAGAAAGTGTGGCACACTGACTCTATGGTCTGCCTGGGCTTTTGATATCAACACTGTTCTTTCATATCGCGGAATCAAGACCAGCAGTCAAAAACAAAAAAATATTAAAGAAAAATCCAGAAACAAGAGTACAAAGCATGGAGGTTGCTGTCCAAAACGCCACAATAGCTATAAGCCGTGATTCGATAAACAGAATTACATAATTCTCATTGTCACGATCAAACTCTTTGGCCCTGGCGTGGACAAAACTGAATCACTTCTAACAACAGCTACAATAACAAAAGAGAAGTGATAGAGAAGCACTCCTTCACAGCAGTATATGATCATGTACTTAAGAGGCTGGTGACCAGACGCAGGCCGAACGACCTATGCACACTTCTTCGAAAGACCCAATACAATATAAATAAATAAAATTAATGAGATAAAGAGTAGTTTCATAACCTGTGAAAATGAAGAAACTCTGACAAACTGCTCATCTCAATATGAAGGAAACAGCTACCATCCTGAACAAAATGAAACACATATTCTTTCGTAAGACTAACAACGATGTAATATACTGCTTAAAGTACATATGGGCAAAGAAGATTGGTTTTAGATAAAACGTGACGTGCGACCTCGATTGTCTACTGTAACCCAAGAGTTCCTCACCGAAGGTTCTGGAATCTTCAGCTATAACTAATACAATTGTGGAGATACCCAATCAGAAACATGGTGTACCCTAATCAACACATGAAGACTTTTAAACTTTAGATAAAAACATTATTGTAATTTATGTCTTTCATCTTTTGAACTTTCTTTGAATTTTGTTGTATTTCTTTCAGTTCTTGTCGTTAATAAATAAACATTATTATTATGTTGTTTTTTCTTCTTTCTTCAAATTTTCTTCCATATTATTATTATTATTATTATTAT
>NC_068985.1:77243245-77244366 GCF_001194135.2 Octopus bimaculoides
AATCAGAGATGCACATATCGTCAGCCACTAAGGGACATTCTCAACTGGTTAAGATCAAACAACTAACAAGCGAAGCTATATTGAGCAGAGTATGTTTTAGCCCATCTTTTATACCAAAACAAAACAATGTACTTCCAATCAGTTCAGACCAGAAGCCATGCGGGCGACTGCCTGGTACTGCATCAGAGCATTTATTATTATTGTTATTATTATTATTATTATTATTATTATTATTATTATTATTATTATTATTATTATTATTATTATTAATTCTTCTTCTTCTTCTTCTTCTTCTTCTTCTTCTTCTTCTTCTTGGTATTATTATTATTATTATTATTATTATTATTATAGCTGGACGTGTTGTTTTGGAGCTCCCTAAGTTGGTGAAAAATTCACTTGTTTAAAAGTTTTATACCTCATTTTTGTTGTTTAAATTGTTTTGTAAACCAGGCGCTCCTCTGAGGAGCTGACCTTTATAGACAAAAGCCCTATTTGGGGGAGCTATACAACCCTTTGTTTCGTTTCAGAATTCTTCAAACGTTTCTTCGAATATATAAACGACGGATAGAGCGGACGGTGAAGAAAGAATGTGAAACAGCAGGTTGAACGAAGATTTCCCCGCTCTCACCACCATGATTGTCGGTACACAGCATGAACAGAAGAATGAAGAAGAAGAGAAGAGACAAAAAAAGAAGAAAGAAGACGAAAAACAGAAAGAAGACGAGAGGAAGATAGGAGAAAAGTTTTCCTTTCAACATGCAGGTGAAACAAACCGAAACGGTTTCGATGGAAATAGTAGTAGCAAAAATAATAACGAAGGCAGCGACAGTAGCAACAGTAGCAGTGAAAGACTGGTTATAGATGAAAATAGTAGTAAAGGGACATTCGCAAATATTACGGCAGCTCGAGAATTTTTCATTATCTCCTTAGAAAATAAAAAGGAGGAAATGGCAAATGCTTCGAAATACACGAAGATAAATGGAAGGAGAGCGGAATTGTCGCTTACGAGCGATGTACTTGAAGCAACAGCCAAACGGATTATTGTCTTCAGGTGTGTGAACATAAAATCCAGAAGACTGGAAAATTCAAAGACCGACCAAGTGGAAAGGGCCTTGAAAGGT
>NC_068985.1:77244474-77245875 GCF_001194135.2 Octopus bimaculoides
GGTAAGAAGTACGGTGTTAGGCGCCTCACCAAGGCTGGATATGTGGCGGATTCTCACTTATGTTTGTGCAGACGTGGGGTGAAAATCTCCTGGACATAAAACAATCACGGAGGGAGAATTGGGTTGGAACTACCCTGGAGATATTTCTCCATGCAAAAACTGGAGCAAGTGGAGAGAGTCTCAGACTTTGTTTCCCTCCTAAATGGAGCAGAGCTGCGAGTAAAGGTGGAGGACAGGACAGGAGGCCGAGATGCCGCATTTGTGGATCGAAGGGTCACTTAAGGGATTTCTGTCCACACAACCAAAACTAAAGAGCAGAAAGGAAAGCCCAAACGCAACCGACACAACCTTCGAGACAACAAAAACAAGAACAACAACAGTATAGAAAGGTATGGAAATAGAAGCAGGAATTGCATCCAAGGAGACAGGACAGGCGATTGTTACAGCAAAGGTGGCAGCGGTAGTAGCACCAGCAGTATAAATGTACGTGGCCTGGGGTTGTCCTGGAAGCAAGGTCGCTTGAGCAATGAGCTCAGGTGACTAAATTTGGATGTAATAGTCGTCAGTGAGACCAGGATCGCAGACACAGGCACCTTAGCACCCATTTTTGATGATTTTGAAATCTTTGCATTTCTTAGTCGAGTAGTAATGGGGGCGGAGAGGTGGCGGTCTTGTTCAGAAAAGGCCTGGATCCCGAGATATGGTCGGTTTTCCTGGACCCGAAAGGTAAATTGGTGGTCCTGAACGGTAACGATAATGGGTGCAATGATTTTAGACTGGTCGCTGTGCATGAACCGTCTGCATCTGGGTAACCAGATTTCCTCAGACATTTGGCGGTCTTTCTAGGGACGTCTCGCTCTTTAGTGTCAGTGGGCGACTGGAACACCATCTTGGATGCACGTGTGGATTGGATAGGGCTAGCAGATAAGAAAGTGGAGTGCACAAGCCTCGCAAACCTTCTCGATCTTTCTTCAGCTGGCTGAGAGGTTCAGACTGGATTTCGCGAATGCACCAGTGTGGGCATGGGCAAACAACGTTGGGGTCATTCAGATCTTACCTAGATAGGATATTTTGTAGGCCAGCAGATAGGGATAGCATAGCTTGTCCACGATTTGAGCTCGTCAGCTATACAGACCACAAATTTGTGACCTGTACTGTTGACCTAGATAGGCTCTATAGGCAGGGTCCCGGGTACTGGAAGCTGAACGCGTCCTTCCTGGCGAGTCAAGCTTTCAGAGACCGGCTTAGCAAGTTAGTCCATCAAAAGTTGACGGGTGCAGTCGTCAACAACCGATAGTAGATAGCCCTGAAACAGACGATTAGTGTAAAAGCTGTAGAGTTTAGCAGAGAACTAGTGATAGAGAAGACTAGAGTAGGGGTGGCTTAGTTAGGAAGTTAGAA
>NC_068985.1:77245975-77251190 GCF_001194135.2 Octopus bimaculoides
TAGTGATAGAGAAGACTAGAGTAGGGGTGGCTTAGTTAGGAAGTTAGAATAGGCACTTAGGAGAGAACGAAAGTCTTTCGATGGGCCCAGCTGACTGAGGCGCAACATGGTAACAAAATGTCAATTCGGTCTTTGTTGGGTCGAGAAGGGCGTTTGCCAAACGAGTCTAGGTGGATTTGCGCGGAGTTTCAGCGGCACTTTGCTGAACTGTAAGGAGCGCGTGGTGGTACGGAGACGGAGGTGGGGGACTTCACCACCTACCACGACGGCCTGCCGCGGTTTTCGGCCAGGGTTGCGAAAGCTGCGAAATGCTGATATCATCTGAAGAGATACGTGACACGTTCGCTAGCTGCATGAATGATAGGTCTCTGGGATTGGATTGTCTGCCCTTCGAGCATTATATTCATATGCCAGACTTGCTTGGTAAACTTTTGGTGGATGTCTACCGCAATCGACAGTAGAACGAGAGAATCCCCAGATCTGTGAGCTGAAGGTGGTGACGCTACTGAGAAAGGGTCCGAACAAGGGAAATATTATTGATAACTCTAGGCCTGTAACTCTGCTAAAAGCAGATTTACAAAATGTTGGCCAAGCTATTAGCAAAGAGGTTGGTGCTCGTAGTTGCCAGACTGGTTGGTGATGCGCAGACTTGCGCCATCACTAACAGTTCTATACGCGACAACCTCCACCTCATGCGATGCATCATAGAGAGGGTTCGTAAAGAACCTGGCATGGGTAGGGCCCAATTTGTATCAATCAAAAGTCTTTGATATGGTCGACCATCAGTACTTGGAGCCTGTCCTTAAGGTGGATGGTTTCGGTCCCGTTTTCAAAGGTTGGATCGCTGCAATGTACAGCGACATCTGCTCGGTAGAAAAAGTAAATGGTCACCTGTCAGAATCGCTTAGTGTTGCGCGTTCGGTCCGTCAAGGCTGCCTACTCTCACCCCTTCTCTACGTACTTGCACTCGAGCCATTACTGCGGAAGCTGGATGTTTCGAGGGGCATCTCGCGAGAGCCAGGATACGGAACGTTCGTATCAGCGTATACGGACGACGTCACCGTGATAGTGTCGGAAATCTCGGAAATCGAGATGGTCGGCACTACCGTAAGGGTATATGAAGCAGTGACAGGAGCAATGATTAACCAGGTGAAATCAGTGGGCCTGCAGCTCGGTATCTGGAGAGGCAGGTCCATGCCGACCAACAGCGTTTTGGGGCGCTGTATCGAAGGACCGGTTACGTTGGTTGATAGCTGGTTCGGTCTGGACCTCCAAGTGGACAAGAATTGGGGTGACATGATATACAAGGTGACCAGTCTCGCAAAAAAATGGGTCGGGAGGAAGCTGCCCTTGAAAGGTTGGGCGGAAGTGGCAAATGCCTACATCACATCTGTTATATACTACCGCCTGACCGTCGTCTCTTGCATCGCTTGGTGTCTGAATGGGCTCGTGCGCTTGCTCTTCTGCTTCCTTTAGAAGGGACATGTACCTATTGTCAGACGGTCCATTTGCTGTCAGCACTCGCTGCGTAGAGGACTGGGCATGTCGTGGCTGATGATGCGCAGACATGAGCTGAGGCTGCAACATCTCCAGCGATACCTTAGCGGTGAGCAGGTGTGGTTACTGTTTGTTAGACGCGTTCTTCCGGGCTTGTCTTCTTGACAGAGCTGCAGTCCTGGATCAGGCGTAGACCGAGGCTGACACCTAGAGTGTCTCCATGCGCTCACAGCCCTCAGCTGCTCTGACAGTGCGGTCGGTGGAAGTTCGACCTTGGAGTTCTATATCGGTGTAGTGGAGTACAAGAGCGACGATGTTCTCAGAGAGGTTCTGGGCGTCGAGAGGAAGGACTTTCTGGCTGGGGCCTATGGATAAGTTCCAGAAATCCCTGGCCTGACAATGTCACCCTGGGGCTCTGCGGTTCGGGATAAGCTCCACAGGCACGGGTGTGCAGTCAGGTGGTCTTGTCCGAGATGCACGCAGAACGATGAAACCGTTCTGCATACACTCATACCGTGTCCGCGCATTACTGACTTATTGTCGTGTGTGGACGGATCCGACTATCGTCCGAGTCCATCGTGGACATTGCCCGCCTCCTTCCTTTGGCCGAGAAGGACAAGCAAGTTTTCTCTGTCTGGTGGCTATGGTGAAAGAGGTTGTATGGTAGACTCGATTGAAAGGGTTGAAGATGGGCACCTCTTCGGCCAAGGCCTCATTAACTATTTCAGGTTCTACCTAAAAAGGAAAGTGAGGTTGGGGAGGGAGGTGTTGTCATCCAGCAAGTTTGTTTAAAAGTTGGGGAATGTGGCAAGGATGGCCCGTGTGAACGGGCCTACTCTAAGTGTGCACTTGTAACCCTGATAGAATGGCAAGGAGAGGGGTACCTACCTGAGGTGCCTATGAGGTTCGGAGGTCCAAAGAGTGTGAGGTTCTTTGGTCACCTCGGTGGAACTCCACCCCCTACTGGGGAACTACATTGTTTGCTTAATTTTACTTAATTATTGTGTTTTTGTTGTTTACATACCTTTTAACCCCACCATCCCTCGTCTGAGTAACGTCCTCTGTGTATTGTGCTCGGCCCTTGTGACCAATAAAAAAAGTATTTATTATTATTATTATTATTATTGTTGTTGTTGTTGTTGTTGTTGTTGTTGTTGTTGTTGTTGTTGTTGTTGTTGTTATTATTATTATTATTATTATTATTATCATTATCATCATCATCCCCATCATCATTATTATTATTATTATTGTTATTATTATTATTATTATTATTATTATTATTATTATTATTATTATTATTATTATTAATAGGTGCTAAAACTCTGCACCTTGAGATTAGATGGTCTATAGTTTCAATCTCATCGTTATAGAATCGGCATTTTGGGTCATCTTCATTTTTTATCACATTGGCTTGGTAGTTCCGGGTTAATAAGCTTTAGTCTTGAGCAGCTAATATGAAACCTTCACTATCTGCTTCTAGCCCTGAGCTTCGTAACCATTGATGCGTGTGTTTCTGGTAGACATCAGCTTGTTTGCTACGGGCCACATTACTTGCTATGCAGAGGTTTCTGTTCCCATTTGCCAGCTAAGTTTTCATTTGCTTTTGTCTTTGCAATTAAACTTATTTTCTTTGCAACAGAAGTTGGTGCATTTCCTTCAACCTGATCAATCTGGTTGGTATCTAAGAGATCAGTGGCGAAGTTTTTGCTCTCTTTCAGAATAGAGTGAAGTTTTTTCGGTCTTTCATGTTTTTCAACAAGTTTTAGCATCCAATCGTTGGTTGTTTCAAGGTATTTGGCCAGTCCGATTGTGGTGGTTTTGTAAGTTCATGCTGGATCAAGCCTCGATCTCCCTGAGCCCTGGGAAGGTAAAGGCGATCCACGTTTGCCTTTGGATGGTGCATCTTATTATAAGTCAGTAGCATGCGGATTTTTCTATCAATTTTCATTATTTCACTGGTATTCCAGTTAAGCACATTGAAGCTATAAAGAACTGGGGCTGCTAAGGAATTTATGACAAACACCTTATTATATGCATTCAGCTCAGACTTCAGAACTGCTCGAACTCTTCTATAACATTCCTTCCTAACCTTCTCTTTCATGCTTGCATGCTGGATGCCAGAGCCTTTATTTATTCCTAGGTATTTATAGGTTTGTTGCTGCTCAAGTTCCTTAATTACTGTTTCGACATCTAATTCTATTGAACTTGACTTTACCAGTTTCCTTTATTATTATTATTATTATTATTAGCGGTGAGCTGGCGGAATCGTTAGCACGCCGGGCGAAATGCTTAGCGGCATTTCGCCTGTCACTACGTTCTGAGTTCAAATTCCGCCCTGGTCGAATTTGCCTTTCATCCTTTCAGAGTCGATAAATTAAATACCATTGAAACATTGGGGTTGATGTAATCGACTACTCCCCTCCTCCAAATTTAAGGCCTTGTGTCTATAGTAGAAAGGATCATTATTATTATTATTGTGTTTCGTTCGTTACTACGTTCTTAGTTCAAATTCTGCCGAGGTCGACTTTGCCTTTCCACCTTTCACTGTCGATAAATTAAGTACCAGTGAAACACTGGGGATCAATGTAATCGGCTATTCCCCTCCACCAAAAATTTCGAGCCTTGTGCCTATAATACACAAAGGATTATTTCTATTATTGAGTGAGAGATCAGCGCATGCGATCAAAATGACACTGGGGTAAAATATACGAAGCCCAATATACCCATCATGACTACTCGTCTGATAAGGTTACACGAGGCACATGCTTCACAACCATATGTGCGCGACATAATGATCTCATATGAAGATAAACAACGCATGAACTTGCAGGTGGGACCCAGTTAGAATTTTCGTCACGTTGAGTAGCCCATCCTGCTGATAAGGTCCTTGAATAAGGTTTGTTGAAGGATGTTGAACGAAATGCTCATGTTTCCAGAGGTGAATTATTGAGACTCCAAAGAATTCTTTCAACACATGGCTATAATGCTCCCCAACTACTTCTGCTTGTAATCAGAAATGCACATATGGTTAGCCACCAAGGGACATGCTCAAGTGGTTATGGTCAAACAACTGACAAGCAAACTTGTGTATTGAGCAGAATAGTTACTTTAGCCCATCTTTTATACCAAGACAAAATATGTACATGATAACACTTCCAATCAGTTAAGATCAGAAACCACGAGAGCCAGTGCCTGGTATTGCATCAGGGCCTGGAAGCACCAACAGCCTAACCTGCCTGAGAGGCGTGCAGGGGGACGAAACCGTCCTGCATGCAATAAATCAGTGTCCATGCATTAGAGATTGTGGGATTGTGTGGAGTAGCTGTTGTCGCGTGTAAGACGAATTCAGCTGTCTGTCGAGTGCATAGTGAAGATCGACACACCACCTTCGCTTAATAGAGAAGGAAGGCAAATCTTCCTCTGCTTAGTGGCTGCGGAAAAATAGAATGTGGTGGTGGATCCAGCTGAAAGTTCTGAAGACAGACATATTCCTATCTGATCAACCCCTCATCAATCTTTTCAAATATCATTTGAAGAGGAAGGTGGGGATAGAGAGAGAGTTGCTGCTTTCTAGTATGTTTATCGAAAGATGGTCGACAGTGGCAAGACTGGAGAGACTGAATGGATCTACTCTAGATATAATTTTCTAAGCAGAAAGAAATAAACTGGAAGAGAGCACTTTCCCATGCCTTGGAGACGGCAGAGTAATCCGAGATTT
>NC_068985.1:77256518-77262541 GCF_001194135.2 Octopus bimaculoides
GTGGTCGTTGGTATTGATGTTATTGTTTAGCTGCAGGTCAGCCTTGAACAAGTAGTTCTATTATACAAAGCAATCCATCTCCGACCACTATCCTGTCTACAAAGATGTAATGCCCACTTGGAAGTATTCTATCTAATGCATCCTTTTCTAAAAATTTAAGGGATATGAGGGATATTTAGTTGTCATTTTTAGCATGTTGGTGTCTTCACTGGAGTTCACATCCAGATCGAAGAATAAACAATGATCTGAGCTTGCTTTCGTTCTTCTACCATTCTTGGAATCCCTATATTCTGTCTGAGCAGCGGAGAAAAACTGGATACATTGACACCATAGAAATAGTGATGAAGTTATTTTACCAAGCGCACTGTATAAGGAAATGCGTAAGAGTTTACAACAATATAATTCGTCTCAGTACAGTCTCCTAAATACTCACAGTTAAAAAATGGCATTTAAATTTTATCGAACAAAGGCATGAGCGTGGCTGTGTGGTAAAAAAATTGTTTCCCAACCACATAGTTTGAGGTTCACTCTTACTGCATCAAACCTTGGGCAAGTGTTTTCTTCTATAGCCTCGAGCTGATCAAATCGTTGTGAGTGGATTTGGCAGACAGAAACTGAAAGAAGCCCATCGTATGTGTGTGTGTTTGTATATATATTGATTAATATATATACATATATGCTTTCGGTGCGAATGGTTTTTTTATACGGCGCCGCTTTTACAATCCTGTAAATAATAATAATGGTATATTTATACAAGCTTAAAGCTTATGGCAGTCACCGTGCATTGACTGAGGAAAATAGTCTAATAAGGGGGCATATAAGCCTTCGACAGAAAAAAGAAGTCTTTCCTATCCGTATGGGAGCCGAACCCACATCCCTTTGTTAACTATTTTCCCAAGTCATTGCACGGTGATAGCCATAAGTTTTAAGCTTGTATAAAAATACCATTATTATCATTTACAGTATTGTAAAAAGGGCTCAGTATAAAAACCATTCGCACTGAAAGCACATAGGAAGTTTATTTACATATATAAAACAAACACGAACTATTATAGTTCTTAAATTTGACAAGAAAAGGGAGACCAATTCGCTGGTGTAAAGATAACACAGTCGCGTTAACAATGGAACGCGGATAGGAAAGCCTTCTTTTTTTCTGTCGAGGGCTTATTAGACTTTATTAGACTATTTTCCTCAGTCAATGCACGCTGACCGCCATAAGCTTTAAGCTTATATAAAAATACCATTTTATATATATATATATATATATATATATATATATATACATATATACGTTGGGTGGATGTGTGTAAGTTTGGTGGGGGGGGGGAATGTTTGCGGCCTGGCAAATTGATCGATAAGATATGAACCAGGCTTAAAAAGTAAGTACTAGCGTCGATTCATTCGACTAAAAGCTCAAAGTAGGCACCAGCAGGGCAGCAGTATAATGGCTGAAAATAGTTAAGTTTTTATCGGCCCCGAACGGATAAGTCGACCTCAGAGAAATTTGAAGTATATAAAGACAGACAAAACACTGCAAAGCATTTTATTGACATGTAAACAATTCTGTCAGCTTTCTGCCTTTAACCTATTAAAATGATGAAAATGATTTCCATTATTAATTCCATACATTTCTTTTTAGTTCAAATATCACTTGATTCAACTGATATAGCAATTTTACTCTTTTGATAAAATTGGAGCAAGATTCATCTCAGAGCCATCAAATACCATGTAAAGTGTATCATTTAAAAAAAAATTTTTACTCAAAGAAATCTAAATATTAATTTTCAAAGGATTGATACGAAAATAAACTCAGCAAGATTATGAACAAAAACTAAACTAAATAAGCTACAAGACATTTAACTTCAGTTTTGAATAAATATTCTCAATTTCAAATAGTTACGAAATAAGCAAAATGAAATTAACTCTTCATTTGTTTATGTGTTCAATTTTTCTTTATTACAGATAATTGAAAACGGCAGTCATGCAGATTGTAACAGTATTTTTATCAATCACCATTATTATCTCACTGACATCATTAAACATACATGCGAAAAAAATCGGAAATAATTGTGAGATTAAAATTTCTCACAATGTCAGTCAAATTTTAACTCGTTTAGTAAAATCAGGCAAACTGGTTTTCAATTTTGAAGTCCATATAGCTGATAAAAAGCTTGACGGCCTTCTGAATCCTGTACCACTGGATTATTTTGCAAATGCGAGGCATTTCATGTGGATTCCAGATAATCCAGATGGTTTAGTAATGTATAAAAATGTCCTCTTTGATTTTTCAATTCATTCATTTAATATATTAGATGTCTACATTGCTTCTCTAAATATTGTTGTCGATATAAATTGTGGGAAACAAAATATTCAGAGATACAATGTGGTAAATTTGATTTTCGAAGAATTAAGGAGAATCGTATTTATCGATGACTTGCAGATGGGAGAATCTGGATACATGTGTTTTTTTATAAATTTGTCTCGTCGCTTGAGGAATAACAGCCTTTCTACGTTATTGGCATGCAGAAGATTGGGTATAAATCGAGAGATACTGAAGAACTATTGCTGTCTACTACATAATGACGATAACCACACTTACGAATCGAAATCCGTTTGTTCTGGAAACATCATTGAAAATAGTATGTTTGTCGATTGTGCAAATATTGTTGGAGCAGTTCTGTGGGCTATATTTCCATTATTGATCAGTTTTGTATCAGAAGCTAAATTACCCCTATCAGCTAACCACTCTTTGCCAACTGGAAACACATCGCTAAATTCCCGTGAACCTAACCAGCAACAATCAGCAGACGAGGAATTAGCTTTGTCAACTGAGCACAAATCACCAGATTCTCGTGAACCTAACCGGCAACAATCAGCTGATAAGGAAGTAGTTTTGTCAACTGCGCACGCATCGCCAGATTCCCGTGAACCTAACCAGCAACAATTACATTACGATGAATTTACAACTGAATACCTATTGCCAGACAAATCGGAATGGATTTGTGTAAAACATGATATTTACAGTTTTTCGTATTTTTCATCGAGGTTATTTTGTTTTCATCATTCGACTTTCTTTGTCTCAAGACTAAGAAGAAGTATTCTTATTCTGCTTTCTCTCTCAGTAATTCTCCTGGATCTTTTAATGTATTACTTTTTTTTATATGAAACGTTGACAATATTTTCCCATGATCGCATTCCATTGGGCTATCGCTCCTTCATTCTAGGGATCCCTAAAGGTAATGAACTTTCAGATAGTTTTGTTTTGAATCCCATTGTTGTGATAATCAGTTACATAATTGTTAACTTTATTCTCTTAGTTCTTCCAAGTCGTTTAAGTGATACTATCGCTTATAATGCATTATATCAAGAATCCACTTGCACATTTCTCATTAAAGATAAAAATTTTTTAGTGGAGTTTGGTAATTTGAATGTTACTACACTTCGGGATTATGATCGACTCCTTGCAATAATGAAAGCTAATATTTCTGTTGCTGCAAACCCAAATTTCTGGCACTTACTATTTAGTACTTGGATTAAACGTATAAAAAAAATATGGGATAAAAATGTTCCAAAATTTATATTATTCTTGCCTATTATTGTGATTACGATTTTATTTGCTGTATTTTCTATTTGCGAATTACTTCTGTGTCTCGTTTATTACGGAATCCCCTTCGTATATTTGATTCTAACTTTACCATTAAGTTATTTCAAAGTGTATATTTTACCTCTCTATAAGAAACGTAATCGTATTTTCAAGTGTGTTACTGTAATTTTACCGTTGATGTCATTGCCAATTTTTATAGCATGGGCAATTTATTCAAGCTACGTATTTCTTATGAGTTTTCAAATCATTTGCAGTTATATATTTTCAATAGCTACCGCAGTGCTTGCCAAACCTGAAACTGCTAGCGATACATGGTTTGTTACCACATTTTTCATGTACGGTTTTACAGATATGAAAGGTATTCAGGAACATTATCACACGTTACTCGTTGAATTTATACAGTTAACCAAAACTGTTCGCCCAGATTTAGTTCTGTCTAAATATGGAGAGGAATTCATTAAAGCCAAATTGTTTAAAGAAATAGTTAACAATCACTGTTCTTTGAGACACGAGATTGGTAAATCCATTTTAAAACTATTTCTAGTCGTATCTTTTTTCTTTGCTTGCAACAATATAATAAATCGAAAGGACTTGGATTTATCAAGATTCACACGGATTGCCTTGGTGTTGATGACTTCTGCGATACCTAAATTTTTCTCGAAAATTAATACTAAATTTCCTTTTAATAAACCTCTGTTAGACAATGTTATTGAAACAATTAAAACATTTGGAAAACGAAATGAATCCGAGAGCAAGTTATGAAATCATTAACCTTTTTTGAAAACTGAAACTATTCCAATATTCCAGAAATTATTCCAACGCTTTTAACTACTGTGCATAGTAATCTGATGGATTACACCTGATTTTTAGCTCCTTCGACACTCTTAGCATCATTACCGTACGCATCTTCCTTACTTCATAAATTTCGACTATTGATGTCAGTGGTAACTGCAACGAGTCTCTTTTACGATAAATAGCTGAGCTGTTCTAATGAATACATTGCATTTTTGTTCAATTATTTGAACTCGTGATAGCACCACGTCGTATATTAAAAATGGCCACGAAGGGCGCAGATATAAGCCGAACTGAAAGCGCCATATTTTACATCCCTGGTAATTTTATTTATCAATTACTGTTAGTCCACATCCGGATTGTTCTATTATCTGCATCCCACGACTCTTCTCTGGCAATGTTCCAGCCTATATACACTCCAAGCTCTTTACGCGTTCTTCTTTAACTGTTGGAATACTTTCTGTTGCTATTTTAAATTTTACTTTAATTTTTTCACTGCCCTAATAAATGTTAGAATACGTGTCTTTTTTGCTCTAAATTGCATCCTTTATTGCTTTATCAGCTCGTCTAGCCTCGTGAGGGCACTCTGCAAGATTTGCTTGTCTATAGATAGAAGTGTCAGGTCATCCATTAAGGCCTTCTTAGGTGAGTGTATATGGGCCGTTTGTTCCAAGATGAATGTCACATTCAAGTTATAATTTACAATTTTTTATATTGTAATTTTCTACTTGTAATTTTATGATTTTAAACTTCATACATATACGCTTTACCCCAATCCCCTGTTCCTGCAGTTCCCTCTAGAGGATCGTTATATGCATATTACTAGCTAACTATCAATTTTCCCTCTCTACGGCTTTATCTACTACTCCATTTCTAAAGAATTCGCAACTTACTGCATGACTTATATAAAGTTTTATTTCTGCTAATTCTAAACTCTTATTCTTAACCTTTAAACTTAACACATTATATATTTTATCTTATCCCTTTTTACCCTAATCCCGTTTTACTACAGTATGTTTTATAGGGCTGTCATACCTATATTACTAGCTAAGTGTTTATTTTCAATCTAAGCATCTTATCTCCTACATTTTATACGACTCGCTATTGTAATTATCCCAGTGCTCTTCGACATACTAAAATTTTAAATTTCAAATTTATTTTCCTATATCTTCTCTATTTTCTCTATTTTATATATCTTCGATTTACCTAAACTATATTCGTTCAAAACTGACATATATTATAAAATCTTTTGACCACTTTTCAATTAAAGTATTCTGGCAATCGTTTTCTATCTGCTATAAGTAATTCTGGCAATAGTTCTTGCCATTGTCATCAGTTTCATCCGACTCATGCTTTTAATCTCCTTAAACTGATATAATTTCTCACCCATGAAATGAATTTTGGTACCGGTGACAATGTTGTACTGACTGACCATTCTGAGAATCTTTAATCCAGATACACTGGTTTGTTATATATTGTCTTTTCCTCATTCATTATTGTCCGTAGTTCTTATTTTTCCTTTTTCTCCTTCTCTCATGATCTCTATACTAATTATTCACCGTCTAAAAATACTTCTATCCACTTTTCGTTTCCTCTCGATATAAGCAAAAAAAAAAAAAAAAAAAAA
>NC_068985.1:77263680-77264432 GCF_001194135.2 Octopus bimaculoides
AAATCCACTCACAAGACTTTGGTCGGCCCGAGGCTATAGTAGAAGACATTTGCCCAAGGTGCCACGCAGTGGGACTGAACCTGGAATCATGTGGTTGGTAAGCAATGTACTTACCGCACAGCCACTTCTACGCCTATATATATATATATATAATTAAAAAATACAGAGAAAAAAGAAAAAGAAAACAAAAATAACAAAAAGAGGACTTAGCACAAGCAATGTATTAATGTGACACTCGAGGAAGGAAAAGATGAGTTGTTTTACGTTTCGAGCATAGCTCTTCTTGGGAAACAGGAAAAACAGGGAAGTCCAAAGGGAAGAAGGAAGAAAAGAAAATCGCATTTAATTCACGTGCGGTTACATTTCTGAAGTGACCGAAGTAGGAGAAACACAATGTGGTTTCTGGGACGGAAGAGTGTGAAGATGATCGGTATGTATGTGTGCGTGCGTGTGTGCGTGTGTGTGTGTGATAACCTGTGTGTGACAGTAACTACGTGTGTGTATGTTTATGGTGGTAACTGTGTGTGTGTGTGTGGTATTAATACGCACAAATACGTACAGCTGTAGGGCAGGCGTGACTGTATGGTAAGAAACTTGTTTCCTAACCAGCATGGTTCTGGCTTCAGTCTCACTGCGCGGCATCTTGGACAAGTCACTTCTATTATAGCCTCGGGCCAACCGAAGCCTTGTGGGTAGATTTGGTAGACGGAAACTGAGAGAAGCCCCTCGAACACATATATATTAATCTACGC
>NC_068985.1:77270455-77272198 GCF_001194135.2 Octopus bimaculoides
GCTGGTAGAATGTGTCATATAAAACATTTTTTACTCTTAGTGCTGTTGAGAAAAGTTTATACTTAAAAAGTTATTTCGTGTTAAAGTTGTCGTATTTCGGTAATTTCAACCAATCAATGACGTGTATTCAGCTGAATAAAATTACTGCCGTTGTTTGTCAACAGCAACTATCGGCAGTGTATATTTCTTTTGTCGAGGAAATTGTCTATCGGCAGAAGGGCACTAGAGTGACTTCATCTTCGTTTCAAGGACGTTTGCAAGAGAGATATGAAGTGAAAAGGTCTAGATGTCCTGAGATTGGAGGAAGTCGCAAAGGATCGCCCGCGTTAGATACGAATACTACACAAGGAGATGGAGTGACAGGGAGAGAAACCGAATCTTGCCACTGCTGAAAACGCTCGCGATGGAAGAAGCGCCAATGGACCGTATCTTGAAATGCAGTTGCTACATGCTAGACTACCACTCCCGTGTGGGCCTGTGCAGCCTCAGCAGATGCTGCACCACCACTTAACAGCTGACACAAAATTCACATACATACATACACAAGCATACAAACACACATATACACATACACAAACGTATACATACAGATACCTATGTACGTATGTATGTATGTATGTATGTATGCATGTATGTATGTATCTGTATCTATGTATATCTGCATACATATTACAGTATAATACCTAAAAATACTTAAATCATATACGAGTGGGTATCCAAAAGTAACCGGAAACCTCTCTAGGAGAAGCCCATTGCAGTTCTGGGTTCCGCCGCTAGAATCCACTTGATGGAACCCTCAGACATCCGTCTGTGACTGGTGTTATCGAGTGAAGTCCTACTTTTGCAGTGCTTCTACCCTGTACGTCGATTTTTGCGACGGCTGAAAGCAAGGGGCAGCCTCCTTCTGTGAAATTCTGTTTTCTACTGGTGAAAACGGCGGTCGAAACAGTTGTCATACTTCAAACAGCTTACAAGGACGCTGCCATGAGCAAATTGAGTTTACACGTGGTTTTCACGCTTTAGGAATGGTCACATGTCACTTGAAGACCAACCTCGTTTAGGGCGCCTCTCAACCTCCCGAACGAACGAAAACATCACGAAAATTTATGAATTGATTTTAGAGGACCATCGCTGAACAATTGACAAAATGTTTGATATGACTGGTGTGTCCTGAAGCTCCTGCCAACACATTTTGAGGTAGGAACTGCAAATGAAAAGAGCTGCAACAAAATTCGTGCCTCATTTGCTCACGGCACATCAAAACCAGTCACGACTAGATGCGTGTCGTGCACTAAAAGAACAGTTGGAAGTTGATCCGAATCTTTTTTCGAAGCTCATCACTGGTGACGAAAGCTGGTGCTACGACTACGACCGGGAAACGAAGAAGCAATGAGATACGAAAAGAATTGTCCACAGAATTTGTTACTCCTAGCCAAACTGTTAACCGGATATTTTACTTAGCAGTTCTGAAGCGTTTGCGAGACGCGGTGAGACGAAAGCGACTCAAACAGTGACAAAGTGGAGAGTGGCTTCATCATGACAATGCACCTACGCACACCACCTTGAAAGTGAGACAGTTTATGACAAAAATGGCATAACCACGCTTTAACGTTTCGAGCCTACGCTCTTCAACAGAAAGGAACACAGAAAGAAATAACGAGAGAACCAAGGAGAGAAAAAATGTGTAGTGGTCAGCGATCTATCATAGCGAATGCTGGACACACACACATATATATGTATATA
>NC_068985.1:77272738-77276053 GCF_001194135.2 Octopus bimaculoides
GCACCAGAATTTAGTATAGTATTATCCAAACAATTCCAAAATCAAAAATCAAGATGAGCAACAAAGATATTCAAGGTTACTGCAGTACGATCGTTTCATGCGACTCCATTTATTTAAGGAATGCGAGCATTACATTAAATGTAAAATGCAGAGCAATCTTCAGGTGCACAAAGATACAGCAAATTTACTGAAATTTACTTTCAGTAGAAGGACATATTACTGTTGTAACTAGATTTAAACAATCCAAGTGGGAAGGAAGAATATAAAAAAAAACGTTTTGACTTAGTCAAAGCAAACAGGCTAGTAATTAATTTTAAGCAGAATTTTAACTGTCACTGATTTTATTTGCTTTTTGTCTAGTGATTTAAAGCTTAAGAGGGCACCAACCTTTTTCTTATAAGGAAAGGAAAGGGGTAAACATATGGTTATAAAGCTTTGGTAAAGTACATTTAGACTTATTTATATCAGTATAAAGAACCAATTGATAAAGAACCATAGATAAGATGTGAAGTTAAATTCTTTTTTTTATATATATTGGACTAAAAACTATTTAAAATTATTTTAAAATTAAAATTAAAGCTAATATAGCTAATATTATTTGAAAGGCACATGAGAGATAAAATCTATTTTATACCTACTATAAAAGAATTGATACATAGGATTTACATGGTCTATAATGGTTTATAATTGGTTTATAATGATGGACTCATTAAGGTTTAAGAAACTGGTAAAATGAATGATTGAAATTAACATAGAATATAATGGTGAAAAATTATATATCTAATATCATATTTAATGGACACATAAGATATAAATTTATTTTATAGCTAATGTAAAGAATTGATACATAAGGATTTACATAGTTTAGAATGATTTTTACAATGATAGACTCATCAAGGTTTAAGAAACTGGTAAAGTGAATGATTTGAATTAACATAGAATTATAATGGTGAAAATTAAAAACTTCTATATCTAATATCATTATAATTTACCATTTCAATCATTTAAAGGACACATAAGAGATAGAATTTATTTTATAACTAATGTAAAGAATTAATATATAGGATTTACATAGTTTATAATAATGGGCTTATCAAGGTTTAAGGAACTAATAAAAAAAGAACGGTTGGAATTAACAAAGAATTCAATAGTAGTCCAAAACAATTAATAGAGAACATGATAATTATGTACTAGTTTAATTACACTATCTTACATAATCAGGAACTTGTGTTAACTAACATGGGCCAAGTGCAGAATAATACTGGAGCAAAGATTAGAAGGATTAGATTTATTTAAGTCAAAACTATAGAATAACAATAACAATACCACTACCAGCCAGGAAATAATGGAATAATAAGGATCTTTTAGGGTCAGGCATTAAATAAAATAAAATTTACAAGGTTGAAGAACTAATTAAAAACTATTAAGAACTTTCAAAACATCCTATTCTTTTACGTTAAATAGAGTAGCAATAAGTAAGATACATACTAAGAACTAACAGCAATCGCAGAAGTGATGTGAAAGAATATACTATCAATAGATAAAGTTGAAATTTTAGTTATCACAGGAAGATTATATATTAAGGTGCGAGATCAGAAACATATGTTATAAAGGTTCAATTTCAATTTAAATATGTGCTAATTTATAGCCTAAGATGAACATAGTAGATGTTGAAATATCACATTTTTTAAGTTTACTACTTTTTAAAATATTTAAAAGTGCGAGTGGAACAGTGTACACACAATACTCTAAGGTTTAATCTATTATTAATCAAGTTAGAATTGTTTCTAAGTTTTAAAATTTCATATATTTCCATAGAACATAATTCACATCTATATCTGCTATTTCTGTAAGGTTGGGCTTTTCTTATAATTTACCATTTAAGGCTAAAACTAATACCACTTTCCTTTAACTCACAAATTTTATTAGCTAATGACGTACGATTTGCCTTATGTTTTAGCCTAAAAGACGACAAGCGGTTATATATTCACTGTTTCAGATTAATCGTACATCCCACGTAAATAAAGTTATCGGTTATAGTACTTATTGTGCATTTGTAATTTACGTTACGGGTGCAAAATCGGCCTAATAACGGACAAAGTGACTTATTTCTACAGTTGCAATTAGTGGAACTATGAAAAACCTCTATATTATTACTAATATTTACATTATTGTTGTTACAATTATTTATATTTGTATTATTTCCCATTTTATTATTTCTATTATTAGGTTTATTTTGATCACTTCTATTACTATCTACCTCGGTTTCTAACGTGCTATCAGATAGAATTATTCCTGCAGCATCAGGCATACTAATATTGTCTATTTCTACATGTGAACTAGATCCATAATCCACATTACCACCATTTACTTCAATTATACTTTCAACATCAATACCACTATATTCTATTTGTTGGTTTAAGTTGTGGTTGGCAGGACTAAGTATATTGCTACTACCTTCATAATTGCTATTTTGTTATTTCTACTTCTATTTCTATAATTATTAGTAATATTATTATTGACATTGGTTAAATTATTATTTATATTCCTATAACTATTTCCACCATTTCTATTATCATTGATTCTAATTAATCTTATGTTCTTTCTATCTAACCTAGCTATGATTGTACCTACATTAGGAACGGTAGAGTAAGAGATTCGGACTGTATGACATGAAAAGATTCTACTATATCTGTGGGAAGAAGGGAAATTTTTTTGAAAAATATCCAAAAAGTTTTTGTAAATATTCGTGGATACAGCACAGTTGAAAGGGATATTAAACCAGACAGGATTTTTATTTTTACTTTTAAATTTATTGTGTGAGTGAGTATAGGATATGCTTCGATTACCATTATTTTCTAGGACATTATATTATTATGATTGTAGATTTTTTTGTGGAATCCTTATTATTATGTAGAGTAGCTATATCACTTACATTGCCATTACTATTAAGTAACCTGTTCTTCCCATCGTACTGCGGGACGAAATTAATAAGAGCCTAGGTGTGTGGGTTACCCCCAGGCACCGAGGCAAGTTGGATTGAAGATACTATCCGACGGGGCCTGGAAGATAGCGGGCCCAGGCTCATAAATGTAAGGATATCACCGTCCTGGGACTCTTAAGCAACATTTGGCTACCTTGTAATTATTACCTTGGATCTTTCCTATATATATATATATAGGCGCAGGAGTGGCTGTGTGGTAAGTAGCTTGTATACCAACCACATGGTTCAGGGTTCAGTCCCACTGCGTGGCACTTTGGGCAAGTGTCTTTTACTATAGCCTCGGGCCGACCAAAGCCTTGTGAATCCATCGT
>NC_068985.1:77277584-77278590 GCF_001194135.2 Octopus bimaculoides
AACATAATGAAAAACGGTGCATCATCATCTACTGCCCAATCTGATAGAATTCTGGCAGAACTATGTAGCAACAGATCGCCAGCAATTGCTTCATCAGAAATTGCCGTCCTACCTCCTGCGAAAAGGAATTGCCCTGCTATGTATAATCAAGGCAGCGCAAAAAGTTGTTTTGCACAAACATTTGTATATCCAATTAGACGGATGAAATTTACGTACACTTAATAGTTTTATACAAAACAGCCTTCAGACTTTCCCTATTAATTTCGTCTTTTGAATTATGAACATATTTACATCATAAGGGTTTTTTCATTGTAAGGTTCTCTTTTTTAGTTGATTTTCACCTAGCAACACTTATCGTAGGTGGCGTAATAAGTCACACCCGGACAACGTCGGGTTATACTGCTAGTATATATATATATATATATATATATATATATATATATATATATATATATATATATATATATATATATATGTGTGTGTAAAGAATAAAAAGTTTAGGAAGGTATAACGATGCAATACAATTGGTGTAGTCTTTTAATAACTTCGTCGGAGCTCTTGACGTGTCCCGGAAAGGTGGAGAGTATGGGTTTCAAGATGTAAGAAAGTAACCAGGATATTTTATATAGAGGTCTTTCTACGCTGGAGACGATGGGTCTAATCTGGGTCGTGTTGCTATTCTTGTGTGTTTTAATGAGGTGATAAAATCTAGGTAGTCTACTGTTCTTTGTGATGAAGTTGTTCTTGAATTTATTATATATTTGTCTCCGTCTACAGATGTCAGTCCATGCGGTATTAATTCGGTCCTCAATCCTGGTCGCAGTTATATCTGTCACTTCAGAATATAGTCTGTCATTGCTTAAATGTTCTTGAGCCAGTCTATCATATATTTCACGAGAAATCACGCAGATTTCTTTTCCTTTATCTGATGGTAAGTATACAAGGTTTTTGTTGTTTAGTTTAGCCAGTGTTTTATGTTGCGCCTTGGTTAAATTTGGGGTTATAT
>NC_068985.1:77279240-77285057 GCF_001194135.2 Octopus bimaculoides
AAAGCCACTGGAATTTAAGTTTGAGGCGTTTCTTCTCTTGGTCAACGCAGTGGTGGTAGCATCGGTCAATAGCTGTGGTTATTCTTCGGTATGTATGTCCATTGGTTGACGTGATGCTGGATATTATTTCAGAGAATTTGCGTATATGCTCATGTAGTTGTTGGTGCAGATGTTTCTGATGACGAACGTATGTATGTATTTCAGTGATCTCCGAAGGGTAGGGCTGCGGAAACAAGTGGGTAGATGTATGTTCCTGATGGTGTTGGGAACTATATTGTTTTTTAGGCAGCGTTTAAGAAAGTTTATTTGGCATCCGATTTTAGCACGTTTCTCAGATAGCTTGATCAATTCCCTAGCAGTCGCGAACTCGGCCTGGCCCAGGCATAGAGATAGGAGAGTATTGTAGTTCGCTTGAAGCATTGTGTATTGTTTGTAAAGAATAAAAACGGAAGAAGGGGAAATCCACACCGAGTTCTACAGGAAAGCAGCCAGTAGAGATATGTTTGTCCAATACAATTCAGCACTTCCACTCGGTGCCAAAATAGGATACGCCAGAAACGAACTTGCACGCATCCAAGGCAAATGCAGCAGAACGGAGGACAAGGTGACCCACACTACACGCTTCCTAGATTTATTGAAAACCAACGGATATCCTAGATCCATTGTAAATCGGCTTAAGCATTCAAGACGACCGACATGCCGAACAAATAGAAAACCCAGCAACACATGCTTCCTTAAAATACCCCATTTTAGCGAGAGGATAACTACAGCCATCCGAAGAGCCATACGAAGAGAAGGGCTAGATATACAACTAGCTCACTCCGGCCCCTCTCTGAGAGGACACCTCGCAAAGAAACTAATAAGAGACAACAATCAATGCACATTAACAAATTGTCCCATCCGTGATACAGATTTATGCCAACGGGTAAATATTGTGTATAAAATACAATGTAACAAATGCAACAAGTTCTATGTGGGTAGCACAACAAGACCGTTACACGTCCGCATCAAAGAACATATGAACACGAGAGCCTCTTCCTTCAGAAAACATCTTGATAGTTGCCGGAACACTGATAAAAGCATAACACTCACAATTGAGGCCAATGAAAGAAATTTGGGTAATTTAAGAATCAAGGAATAATAAAATAAAATAAAATAAAATAAAATAAAAAGAAAGGGGGAAAAAAGAGAAGCTGCACGTATAACACATAACTTAGAAGCAGCGCCACAGACGTATCAACACATTTTTTTATTATTTTATTTAAGTTTTTTTTTGCCCCTCTTTTTTGTTGTAAACAATATATGAGCATGTTATTAAGAATTAACCTACACACATCCAGATGTAGCTAAATAATATATTGATTACCAACTTCCATCCTGTTGTTAATTTGGGGTCTTAGTTTGTGTATGAGTAAAGCTACCTTGATTCTTAAATTAGCCAAATTTCTTTCATTGGCCTCAATTGTAACTGTTATGCTTTTATCAGTGTTTCCAGCAATGGACAAATGGGTAGAATAAGAAAAAAATAAACGAGTGAAGAACGAAAAAAAATGACCATCCCGAAATATAACAATATTTCTTTCAACGCACGAATCTTGGAAAAAGAAATCCACACAGACACACACGTACATACACACACGTACATACATACACACACACACACACACAAACACACACCACACACACAAACACACACACACACACACACACATATATATTGAGGACGCATGGCCTATTGACTAGGGTGGTGTGGTGTGTTCTTGTGCAAAGCACATTGATATACGTAGCCATTGATATATATGAGATAATTTTTTGTTTAAATGTCATGTTGCTCTACGATTATTTCGACACCGGGCGCGTGGCACACCGTGCACCTGTTCAGACAACGTCGAATTCATGGAGACAGTAAAATAATGTATGGCACAAACATTTGATCGCTGGAAACAACTCGTTTGCGCAGGCTTTTCGGCAAAATCTGAACAATCACATGTCGTCTTCGACGAGAAAATCATGTATGTTTATATATACATGTGTACAAACACTGCACCAATTGTACTGCATTTAACAGTCTCCAGGTCTAAGCGAATTGAATTTACTTCCAGCAAATGAAATTGTTTGTATCGGTGGAATACGTAAGAATTCAATTTTTTGAACATTTCAATAACAGTCAAAAGCATCATTTTTTTTTTTACCCTATTCACCATAATTCGATCCATACGATATATAAATATCTTCTTATATTTTTTACTTGATCAATTAATCAGATTTCGGCTATGCTGCACCACCGCCTTCAAGAGATATTGTCGATTCATTCGATCCCAGGACATTTTAAAGCCTGGTACGTATTCTATCGGTCTCTCTTGCCGAATCACTAGTTTACAGTGACCTAAACACATCAAAAATTATCACGCAAGGGAGGGCAAAAACACATGCATACACACAAGTGTGTGTGTGCATGTGTGTGTGTGTATGTATGTGTGTATGTATGTGTGTGTGTGTGTGTGTGTGTGTGTGTGTGTGTGTATGTGTGTGTATGTGTGTGTGCGTGTATACGACAAGATACTTTCAGCTTTCCTCTTCTAAGTATGCCATGACAAGGCTAGCTAAGTTGGTTCCTATCTTTTTCTCTGTTTTTATCACGACAAAACTGCTAAATTATGGGAATCTATCGCTTATGGACATATCACGCTGAAAACATCAGTTCTTGTCTGATCACAGAACTGAAGCAACGTCGAACCTTGTTAGTACTAAGATGAAGGACCGCTTGGGAAAACTAACTGTTGTAAGATCTTTTTTTTTTTTTTTGTAATCATTTTTCAGCTAATCATTTGTCTTCATATTCTGTAGTCATTTCTTTAAAATACCGACGAATTCGCATTCGAATATCTCTTTTACATATTTTTATTTATGCCTTGTGGTGTATTAAGAATAAAAAATGCTAATTTATTCGTTACGTAGCGTTTAAGGCCATATCACGAGAAAATCACCATTTAGCGTCGGATCACCTAAGTTGTGTAACGTTCAGTCTAGTTAGTACTTAGATGGGTGATTGCAAGGGAAATCTAGATGCTGTAAGCAACTGGATTTTTGTAGTTCTTTTTCTTCTTACCATTCTTTGTCAAATTCTGTTGTCACTTATTTAATATTTCGAAGACTATATAAAGAACTGCTCGTGGAAACATCCACATATACCTATAGGGACGCAACATCCATTCTCTCCTCGCCGACTAAATTGCTTTAAGTAGCCTTTTCTACTTCTGTACCTTAATCTAATATGGAGTTGCACAGAGTAGGTAGTATAAATTCATATATTCAGGTGTCACCTAGGAAACAAGGCCATCTACTACACGACTTCAGATTACTAAGCATCAATGTAATGGCCATCAGTGAAGCCGGACTCACCGACCGACAAGGTTTCGTACCCGTTTTCAGTAGATACGAGATATATTCACCTCTATGTCAACAAAGCATGGGAGGCGGAACCGCAGAGCTGTTCCACACAAGCCTGAGTCCCAAGATAGGATTATCTTCTTGGACTCAGAAGGTATGTTAGTGCTCCTAGTTTTGAACAACTTTGACGGGGCTGCAATCAGACTGGTGGCAGTCTATGCTCTGAGAGGAGCAGGAAAGCTGGATTTCTGTAGATGTCTGGATGTTTTCTTAGGAACGTACTGACCTGTAGTGTTAGTTGGTGATTGGAACGCCGTCTTAGACGCACTTTTGGACTGTGTGGGAGTAGCAGATACAAGATGGTGTGTTAAGAGCCTCTCAAACCTGCTCAGACATTTCCAACTGTCTGAGAAATACCGACTGGATTTCCCGGATGTGCCGATGTGGACGAATTGCATCGAGTCTCCCAGGCCCTGTCTAGATAGGGTATTATGTAGACCAGTGTCCACTTTTGAGTAGTAGTAATGTATTTATAGGAAGTTAATTATATGGCGGGAAAGCTTGTTAGACGGAGTTGGCATATTATTTGTCGAAGAATTGAGTTCGTATAGCTTTGGAACCTACCGTCGCTTGGATAAGATGGAGATGTACGGGGATCGGTTATTCCACAAAAGATATACCAACACCGTTTAACAAGCTTTCCAGCCATATAATGAAATTCCGATACATACATATGTACGTACGTACGTACGTGCGTGTGTGCGTGCGTAAGGCGGTGCTCCGGCATTGCTGCAGTCAAATGACTGAAAATAGTAAAAGAATAATACAAGAGTGTATGCGTACATATATGTGTATGTAGATGTGTGCACACACACAAACACACGCACTCACACACACACACACACATACACTTACGTAGATAAAGACATACACATATACACGCCTACATACGTATGCATTTATATATGTATGTTTTTATACTTACACAAAATAATTAAATGTAGTATACATAAATTAGTCAAAAGAGGAGTGGTGGTTGAGAACATGACATTTGCAGCCATCCTCAGTTTCTGAAGTTTATGTTCATCTTGTGCATATGTAAGGTGAAAAATGAAGAAAAATAAGTGGACGAGGAAAGGCTTTCAAAAGAATGGTCTTCAGAGGAATGCCTTTCTTGCAATTCAAGGCTGCATAAAGATTTTATTGTAGCTGTTGAGCTCCTGATCGAACAGAAACGTCTGATCAGAAGTGTTCTAGTCATGACCATGCATTGATTATAACTTCATTTATTTGAAACGATAGTGTGTTGTATGAGAGGTATCTGGTTTCTATTTCTATCCAACCTAGTTACCACTTAGAATGTTCCTTGTTGAGTTTATCGGCAGCAAATTAGTCATATAATAAAATGTGATGTACAGCGGTTTGTAAAATCTCTTGTACAGATAGATAAAGCTTTTGGATGAAGCGAATCATGGCACTAAGTGGAGTGAGTCTGTAGAGCTAACTAGCTTCATATAGAAGTGATAAATGAAACAGTGAGGAAGCAGGGAATCTTTGAGTGTAGGGTTGTTAGATTGTTGCCAACCAATTAAATATCTACGACGTAGTATCAAAAATTTCAGTAAGATTACGGCGACGGAACAATCGGTTACACGCAATGGTTCGAGTGGCACAGATGCTTCGAAAGAGGAAGTACGTCCCTAGGCACTGAGCGATGTGGAAGACCTTCCACGTGCATCACATCCGTGTATGTGCTATTCTGCATCGCGAATTCGTTCTCTAAGGCCAGACCGTCAATCGACAGTTCTACTACTGTTTTGAAGCGTTTGAGAGAAGACATTAGGCAAAAATGACCGGACCTGCAGAGCGCGAAAAAGTGGATTCCCAACAATGCACCTTGTCACCGAGCTCTCTCACTCTTGGGTTTTTCGCGCAAAACAAGGTATCGCTTCTGCACCCATTCTATTCACCAGATTTAGCGGACTTCCATTTCTTTCACAGATCAAAATGCAGCTCAAAGGTCGCCGTTTTAACACCGTTGTCGAGACCCAGAGCGAATCGTCGGAGGTCCTCGACTCGTTTAAGGTAAACGAATTGCAGGCCAGATTCCAACAGTGGCAGGAATTCTAAGACCAGAGTATTGCAGTGCTATATGCATGTGTGTGTATGTATAAATGTGTGTTTGTGTTAAATAAAATGAGACAACAAGGCCACCGCAATGTGAAATTTCTTGCACGTTTATAAAGAGAAAGGTAGACTTACAACTGTTTCAAGGATATGAGGGATATCCCTTCAACAGAGACGATATCAGAAAGTAAAATAGAGGGAAATAGTTGGGTTCAATATAAGAAGTTATTTTGGAAAGGGAAAGATATAGCAAGCATAAAGGGAAATAAGGGAGTAAAAATTAAAATATATGTTGGATGT
>NC_068985.1:77285523-77286707 GCF_001194135.2 Octopus bimaculoides
CTGGTAGGTGTAAGTAGATAGAGAGAATAGAATAGATGTGCATGTTAGAAGGCGGAGAATGGTAATGGTCAAAAGGAATAGGAGAGGAAAGAATAAAGAAAGAGGAATAGAAAATGAGAAAAAGGAGTGCTAGATGGTGGTCAACATATTGTGAGGGGGAGGGGAGCGAAGAACTATCAGTACATAAAATAAATAGGGGTAGAGATAGAAAGAAAAGATAAGAATGTAAGGAAAGAATATGTGTGAGAAGTGAAAGGTGGAGTGATATGTTTGAAAGGCGCTAAATTAGTGTGATAGGGAAAGAAAATGGTACGCAGGGGTGGGGCTTTACTAACAGTGAGTATTAAACCTCAAAAAAGAAGGGAAGAAAAATAAGATTAATGTTCAAGTTTCTAAAAATAGACGTAGGCATTTATTGTACTAACTAAAGAGATAGTGGGGGGTTATGAATCTGTGAGAGAAAGAAAAATATGTATACAGACATACTCACACGCGAACACACATACATATAAATGAGTATATGAACTGTTACATAAGCCCACATACTTATGTACTATATAAATAAGCATACATGTGTATATATATATATATATATATATATATATATATATGTATGTATAAAGAAAGAAAAAGATAAAGAGATCAATGGCAAAGTTAGAATTATATTTTATGTATAAAGTCTTACAGCTGTTTCAGGGAAAATCCAATGTATCCCTTCCTCGGAGACGGTAATAGTAGAAGAATGGATTATTACATCTATAAGAGGAGATTTGTAGTAAGAAGTGAGAAAGAACAAAGAAGAAAAAGTACTTGGAGTATAGTTCCATTCCAACAGTAATGTTCTTTCTTCTACACATCGCTGTCACTTCTTACTACAAATCTCCTCTTATAGATGTAATAATCCATTCTTCTACTATTACCGTCTCCGATGAAGGGATACGTTAGATTTTCGCTGAAACAGCTGTAAGAATTTATACATAAAATATAATTCTAACTTTGCCATTGATCTCTTTATCTTTTTCTTTCTTTATACATACACACGCTGATGCACGACCTATGTTATATTCCCCACTCATGTCGCTACAACGACAGGGGCAAAATTAGTCGGTATACAGCACTTACTCGGTATTGCCTGTATCTTTAGGGTTTGGTTCACTCCAATACACTTCATAACCTATATATAT
>NC_068985.1:77293702-77295679 GCF_001194135.2 Octopus bimaculoides
TGATATTGATGACTTCATGGATACCTAAAGTATTGTCGAAAATTAATGCTAAATTTCATTTTGATACGTCTCTGTCACACAAAGTTATTCAGACAATTTATGAATTTCCAAACGGAAATGAATCCAAATGAATTTATGAAACTATTAACATTTTACCCCAAATATAATTATTCCAGAAATCATTCCAGAAATGATATATTCCAGAAATTATTCCATCGGTTTTAACTACTTTGTATAGTAATTTGGTGGATTTCAACTGATTTCTATATCCCTCAACTCCCTTAGCATCATCACCGTTCACACCTTTCTCACTACATAAATTTCGACTACTGACACCAGTGGTAATTGCATTGAGCCTCTTTTCGATAAAAAGCTGAGCAGTTAAGTATCCGAGGTACGCCTAACCACTTTCTAATGAATGCATTGCATAGTGAATGACCAGTTCAAAAGTGACTTTACCATACCATTGGAACAAAGACAAGTGAACGAACCAATGGATTTCTTTGCCGCCACACCTATAACCAGCGACATTGGGGAAGAAAATATAATACTAGCCATAGATGAGGTGGACGCAGGCTCAACTGCTGGCCCTGATGGTTTCCCAGAAGTCCTCTTCAAATCGTGTAAAGGTGCCCTGACGAAACCACTACAGATTCTCTTCCAGAGCTTTCTTACAGTTTCTCTCATTTTTTATATTGGTTATTTTGTTTTCATTATTCGACTTTCTTTGTTTCAAGACTAAGAAGAGGTATTCTTATTTTACTTTCTCTCTCTGCCAAGCAGACCGAAGGAGGAAGCAGAGCAGGTGCCAAAAATTATAGTCCTATCTCGCTGACTTCAGGCATTAGCAAAGTCATGGAATGAATAGTCAGAAGGAAACTAATCGCATTCCTTGAAGAAAACGACCTGCTTAATAAAGTTGATCATGGCATGATATGCCACAAACTGCGTGATCTCGGCATAGCTAGTAAACTTGGAGAGTGATTACATGACTTTCTGAAAGATAGAAGTCAGGCAGTGGTGACCAATGGATCCACCTCAAAGAAAACACAAATAGTTCCTCAGGGTACTCTCTTAGGATCGCTACTTTTCATAGTGGCCCTCTAAGATATGCCCTCAGCCATCACTATAAACACAAATAAACGTGTATTTATATGTAAACAAAATAATTTACCTTTCCTAAAAAACTCATCCTTAGAATAAATATACCTACCTATCCACCACTGGACAAAATAACATGAATCTTGGAAGGCAACACTTGAAGTCTATGACTTATTTCTCTTTCCTATACCTAATCCATTTTACTAAATTTTACTCCTCTCACACTCTTAGTCTGGATCCTATTCTTCTTATGCCCCCTTCAATAAGAAAAATATACTGTACCTATTAGTAACTGACTCTTGTATGTATCGGCTCTCCTAAACATTTAGACCCTCTGATGAAGCCTAGAGGCACACTCAACATCCAAACTTTATCTACCCATCCTTACAGAACACTGCAGAGATGAAGCTAGCATGGAGGATATCGTGGCCTCTTGGCAGAAACGGCCGTAAGGAACTGATTTTTTAATATTTTACTATTTTATGTATTACTAATATGTATTTGTGTAGCACACAGTCTTTGCATGTGTATGTATTCTTATAATACTCCTTTTGTTTTGGAATAAATAGATATAATAGAATGTCTATCGGCTGATGTATGTCATTTTTGTATCCCGTCCATTTTGTTTATGCCATATATATATATTTCACGTCTGCCCGTCTAGCCTTTTTTGTTTATTTTCACTGTTTCGTTTTCCTGTCTTGTTTTCTGTCCGCCACTACATTCCTCCATGGTACAAAATTAATTTGTGGTCTGTGGGAAGAGCCAATTTAACGATACGTCCTGTCCCAACTCTTCAAAACGCCAGTGTTAGAATAGTGGCAGTTGATGAAGGAAATGTTTTCTATGTGGCCTGTGTGTTTTCTGTACTCTGTT
>NC_068985.1:77295779-77296571 GCF_001194135.2 Octopus bimaculoides
ATGCGGCTTTCGCTAATTCTTACTTCAGTATATTGGCTCCCTGGTGAATCCTGCTCGACGATTAAATTTCATTTTACTCATACTTATGGGCAGAGTCAATTTGATCGGCTCTCCTACATGTGCAAATGTTGAAAGTAGCGTAGAGCAGGCAACTGCAGCACTGAACGGTTGAAAGCCTCTTGCAATAGAAGCGAGTGAAATGAAAAAAAGAGAGAGAAGAAGGAAAAGAAAATATAAAATCTACTGTAAAGTTTCTTTGAAATTTCAGCTGCCAGAGGCATAGGTGAAAACTTATAAAACATTTTGAAAGTAGTAACATTAAACAAAACGTGTGCGATGCTTACAGCATTTAGGTTTCCCAAGCGGTCACCCATCTATGTACTCACTAGGATCGACGTTGCTTAACTTCGGTGATCGGACGAGAACCGGTGCTCTTAGCGTGATATGGCATAAACGATTACCAATCTGCCTTTTAGTACCTTTATTCTAATAAACGACTAAATGCAAGCAGCTTTTAACATTTTACAATTTATACTAAATTTTGTCACAATTTTCAAATCTTTACTCTACTTTTCTTCTACCAGTTCACTATTGCATCGGCTGATCAAACTTTCTTTCTTTTATTCGAACTCCCAAATACACCACTAGCAACTAGCTTCACGCTCACTAGCTTTCAGATTTCACTTTGCCGCTGCCAATTAGTCAATAGTCCTTCACTGTCACGCGACACTGCCCATACTACTACTACTTGTGTCCCAATCTTACCCACAAATGCTCCTCAACACATCACCA
>NC_068985.1:77297102-77302938 GCF_001194135.2 Octopus bimaculoides
CACTTTACAGCGAGCGATGTTGTCGGAGGTAAACAAGCAATGCTGCTTATGACAACAATCTTCATCGAAAGTATGCTAATTGCAACTGGCCGGCAAAGACAAAGCGACAGATGCTGAGATGTGAGTAAAATAAAACTCAGTAATACACATACAAGATAACAAAAATTCAATTCAAAACCACACAACGATTTCCTATGTTCAGACGGTGTATTACAGAACACGGTTCGAATGACACCTCTCTGTCGTTTACGGCCATATCACTTTGAAAACATCGGTTTTCTTTCGATCACCGAAGTTAAGCAAAGTCGAGCCTAGTTAGTACTTAGATGGGTAACCGCTTGGGAAACATAGGTGCTGTAAACATCTTTCCATTCTTTTATTTCAGAAGTATTCACTACTTCATGTCTGTCTCTTCTTTCGCTTTTGCCTCGCACACAAATATACATATTTACAGACACCAATTTCCATGCTTTTCTCTCACTGCACTTTCACAGCTTTATTCTGCAAAGTGAAATAACTGTTGCCAATGTTTGCTTAGTCATTTAGTCCAGGCCACCACCCGCTTCTAGTTTCATGCGGCTTTCGTTAATTCTTACTTCAGTATATTGGCTCCCTGGTGAATCGTGCTCGACGATTAAACTTCATTTTACTCATACTAATGGGCAGAATCAATAGACGATTAAATGCAAGCATATCTCAACGTGATATGGCCGTAATACATTGGCACACATATATGTATTTCACCCACCTCATCATACATATACGTTTATATCCATGTGTTTATGCATTCACCCGCTCATATATCTGTTCAGATATCTAACAATACTGGTATGTATATCTTTAACGTGCATACTGTAATGAAAAATTAATGTTTTGCTATCCAGTATTTCATTGGATGGTTTAATGAACTGGATATAAATGCATACAAGTAAACATAGCTAGCGTGTACTCAGCTATTTATTTAATTCAACTATGTAAGGCCTTATTTTCGCCATCCTGAACTCAGATTTTTTAGACCAGTGCTACAAATTATGTTCTCCACACGAAAAACTGTGACAGATTTCAATGGGAGACTTTGGTGTAGATCAAATGAGTTTGATTCCCTTAATAAAGCAATGGGATTCAGTGACTCTGCAGAAGTCACGGACCAGTCAGTGTGTACATCATGTCCCAAATTAAATTCTGGTTCCCTAATATGCTGCATAGGCTGTTTAGAGATGACACTCTCTTCATAGTGTTCAATGTAGTAAGGTTAAAATGGTGAAGCATAGAAAACTTCTCTCCAAATTTTTCTGAAATTTTGGGTTATCCATCACTTTTGAAAATAATTCCCATTTGATAAATTTTCTTTGAGATTTGATACAGGATTATTTGAACCTTTCCACAAGTCCAATGAGCACCTGAGGTACAATGATGTAGTCAAATCGCTCACCTTCTATAATAAAAGGACTAGTGAAAACCTTGTCTAATAGAATATCAAGACTTAGCAAATGAAGAAATATTTAATGCACCCTATTATAATGCTGCATTGGCATAAAAAAAAATGAAATATATGTACGATAATAATAGACTTAATTTTAGTTACCATGACACTAAACCAACTAAATCCCACATAACGACACACAGTTGTAAACAGAACTGAGGGAGACATCCTAAATATATCACAAAAATACCAGTGATAAAACAGGAACTGTGAATAAGGAACACCAAAATATGAGAGTCAACATCTAACTTCTCTGTGTTAAGTAGTCAATACATCTTGAAATCTGTTACTCCTTACAATTATTATACAATCATATTTCAATCCTGTAAGATGAAACAACAACTGCCACAGAACTCCTGAATGGTATACATATTATTCAAAATTTGACACTTTAAATTAAAAATGTAAAAAAAAACAACACATGTACTTGTGTAGCAAATGATTTGATCTGAGGACACATGTTGGGAGTAAAACAATTGTAGCATGAAAGACACACAGCCATTCAAAAACACTCAAAAATTGTTAACTTCTCTTGACCCTTTAGCATTTAATCTGAACATATCCAGCCCAAATATTCTACCTGATTTATGTTAAAACTGACCAGATCCAATCTCTCACACCTACCCTACAATGTCATTCTAAAAATATGCAAACACACCATTGAAATTTTGAAGTTGCAAGATAATGTGTGACTAATTCAAAACAGACAGAATAATCTGAATGTTAAAGGGTTAAACATTTATTATTTGGTATCAAAATTTGTGTTGCTCTAACCATAACATGGTCACTAACACACTTTTGGTGCAACTGGTTTGAGGCAAAACTGGGTCAGTTTATATGGGCTTCAGAGTTTTAAATATAATGAGTTTTTTTTTTGTTTTTTGTGTCAGGTCAGTCACTCTGGTTGTCATTGCCTGATACTCATAGGTAGTCAATTAACTTGGCATTTGGTTGTAATTTGTGTACTCTTTCTTACTTCAGGAAGACAATCTATACTTAGTGTGCAGATTTGGAGATATTTCTAAATCTAATACTGTTTTGAAATAAATATAGAACCTTTAATATACAGAAACTTATATTAGATTAGCAAATAAATTCACCATGTAAATGGTGTTTTATTTGGCATTGGAACTTAGGTAGAACACAATAAGATTGAATAAGGTGACAAGCTGGCAAAATCGTTATCTGCATTTCATCTGCTTTTACATTTTGAATTCAAATTCCACTTAGGTCAACTTAACTTTTCATCTGTTTGTGATAGATAAAGCACCAGTTGAATACTGGGGTGGTTATAATCAACTAGTCCCTTTCCCCCCACAATTCCAGGCCTTATGTCTATGGTAAAATAGATTTATTAGATGGGGTGCAATAGCATGGTTGTGCAGCTCATCAATTTGTTGCAACTGAGAAGTGCAGTCTCTTGTTCTATGGTGGTGAAGGGTTAGTGGGACTGCAATGTGTATAATCTTTCCTTGTCCCATTTAAAGTAGCTGATTCAAAGATAAAGATGCATTGGAGAAATCTTTCTCAGGACTTGACTTGTACTTTGTACTGCAGTGATCTGGGTTCTTACTAAGTAGACTCACTATCATTCCTTCCATACAAACACAAAAAGCAAGCATTTTTACAGACTCACACTGACCAATATCTTCAGCTGATGTATATGATTGCTTCTCATTCAGATACAAGGTCAGCAATTTTCAGGGGAGGAGTGGGGTTATTTGATTACCTCAACCTCCTCTACTTGATTGGTATTATATTATGTTGACTGAAGAAAACAAGCTCGCAGAATTCTTAGTACACCAGACAAAATGCTTAGCGGCTTTTCTCCTGGCTTTACATTTTGAGTTCAAATGCTACCAAGATCAATTAAAGTAAGATTTCAGTGTTAATTGTAATAAGTCGAATTGGATAATTGAAATACTGAAAAAAGAAATTGACTCTAAGTAACAGATGTAAAATTGATCTCCAAAATAATATTTTACAGAAATGCATTTTTTATTGATTTGAGGAGGGAGACATTTACACTTAGATTTCTCAGATGGAGTGAGACTTAAAATACAAGGCAAATTGTCATGTGTAAACTTGTCCAGTTCCATGACAAAGAAAAAAGAATTATATGTATGCAAACTGTATTTTGCCTCCTCATTAATAAAGAGGGAAAAATTTTCAGAAATCTATGAGCATAGAGCTAGTAGCAGTCAGCTAGAGGACCGCTGCCTCGCAGAAACTTGTATAAAATGAGTTTAGTAAAATTTTCGAAAAATAAGAGTTCTGTCCCTTTGATAAGAACTTCAAGCGTCTTCAAATATCAATAACGGAAAAAAATGTTTAAAATGGTGGCAGTGGATGGGGACATTAAAAAACAAAAGGAAATATTTGTAGCAGCTTAGCGTTAAAGTCAGCTTGTTCCAGTCGTACCAGCCTAGCCCAATCCTTTTATTCCGACATGATGTACCTAGAACTACATCTATTAACCAGTCTTCTAAGACTGTAAGCACACAATTAAAGTAAGATTTCACTGACAAGCGACTCTTTTGTTGGTTTGAAATTCAGGGCTTTGCTGTCAATAGCATCGACATTTCTGCTTAATTTGATCGACTTGGAATATTGCAAACAAATGCTAAACATTTGAAGTAATTGAAGGTAAATAACTCATACAGAATAAAATCAGAGTGACTTCCCTTGGCATTCACCTTTTTTTTTTCTTTCTTTTATGTTTGTTATGATGTATAGACCAGTGACCAAACGAGAACAAGCGTGAGAGAATCATTTATTTTGTTACTTACTGCATAATGTATCAAATACTACAATGTGCTGTGTGTCTATTTTCTAGTTCTAGTCTTTCTCATTCGCAAAGCAAGCCTCCTTTAATTTTGCTCAGATTGCTTTCAATTTTGCTGTATCGATGTGCAACTCTGAATTTTGAATACGACCAACGAATTTCTTTATCCCGTAAATTAAAGAATTTGATGTTATTTGGAATTAAAATTGGGTAATTTGGGTAATTGTAGTCAATGAACAGACAACGTGTTACCATGAAAACCACACACTGCGTTCACATTTCAACAGCTTAACTGAAATTTAGCATACGTAACAGAAACTGAGAGAGATATAGTGGAACAGAGAAACTATGGGTGATACAGATAATTTGACATTATTTTTTATTTATGCAGGCAAAAACATACAAGATACAGGTATTCTTTTCCTTGGGACAAATTCTTTGTTGACTAGTGTTATTCTTGTCGTAGTTTACAATCCAAGCATGAAAACGTTACTCCACTTTGGAGTTTGGGAGACAGACGCTCTATTTTCACACACACACATGCACTTATATATTAATGATGTACATAAATACATAGCAGGTATACATAATACTGAAGTACACATAAAGTAAACACATGCAGACAAATATATTAATATAACAAATTTTTTTAACTGATAATAACATACAATCAATGAAGAGACAAAAGAAACAGTAAGATGATACATGTTGATTTTATTAGGTATTTCTGTTTATTTAGAAACCTACAATGAACAGGTTAGACGCTAAACTATAAATTTCACAGGGTACTGCCTCAAAGTTGACACCACCCCAATAAACACAGAAAATTTCTGTCTTGCTATTGGCTAAAAATACCCAGTTTTTTTCGATTTTTAAATCTCTATAACTTTTTTCTCTACAACATAATACCTTCAAAGCAATGAGACTGGAAGGCTACATTATTATAGCCGATTTTTAGATTTTTTACTTCCTTTTAAAAAATGCATATTGTACGAATGAAAAAAAACTAGATCCTCATTTCTTAATACTTTATGTGATTTAAAAGAATTTAAATGCTATTTCTGTTTGTATAGTTATATATATTTTAATGTTTGTTTTTATGTCATTACAATAAAAACAATTTTACATTCATCTGATGGAGTACTCTGTACGTTTTGTACGTCCATGTATTAGTATCAAGTGATAATGTATCAACTATAAGTTAGCAGGAAACCTACAAAAAGTTAAACATTTAATCATGTGTTCATTCTCTACAAACACTTGACAAAAACATTCAGAGCATTGATTGTTTGGACATATCCAATCAACCGTGACGGCTTTAGTTTACTGCGCTAAACATTGTCGCTTGATAGTAATAAACAGATGTAGTAGGGAACCTACAAAACTTTCTATGACCAGTCATGTGGCTATCCTCAACCAATCTAATCCTATCCAAAACATATACTAATTTGAGCCATGAACTCCCTACAAAAATAGGGCACGCTTCAAACACTAGTCAGAAGCAAGACAGCTGAAAATCAGTGTAAACTGAAACCGGTTAAAGCTTTAAATATATTAATAAAAAATAT
>NC_068985.1:77303545-77306174 GCF_001194135.2 Octopus bimaculoides
TACATATAGGCACAGGAGTGGGTGTGTGGTAAGTAGCCTGCGTACCAACCACATGATTCCAGGTTCAGTCCCACTGTCTGGCACCTTGGGCAAGTGTCTTCCACTATAGCCTCAGTCAACCAAAGCCTTGTGAGTGGATTTGGTAGACAGAAACTGAAAGAAGCTCGTCGTGTATATATATATATGTGTGTGTGTGTTTGTGTGTCTGTCCCCCCAACATTGCTTGACAACCAATGCTGGTGTGTTTACATCCCCATAATTTAGCAATTCAGCAAAAGAAACAGGCTTACAAAGAATAAGTCCTGGCGTCGGTTTGCTCAATTAAAGGCGGTGCTCCAGCATGGCCGCAGTCAAATGACTGAAACAAATAAAAGAATATACATGATAGTAGGCTGAAAGGTACACAGACTGACTATGAAATAGTGATGCTTGAGCTGTAAAATTTTGCATGCATTAATTTCAACTCTTCTTATTAATAACTGCATTATCTCTTTCCAGGTAAACTGAAAGCTGATTGTTCAAAGACTTCAAAAGTAATTGGTAGAGACTTCTTGTGAAAATGCACAAAATTCGTCATTGTGGTGTTATCAAGTACCTGCAAAAAAAGGGTTTATACCCCAATGATATTCATGCTGACATGCTTGCTACTATATGAGCTGATACTCCAGCTTTATCAACAGTGCAAAAGTGGGAAGCTGAATTTAGGAGGAGCTGGGAAAGGCTTGAGATGACCCAAGATCTGTACCACTGAGGAAAAGGTGATTGTATTCAACACATAGTGATGGTTGAGGCAGTGGAGGCGCAATGGCCTAGTGGTTAAGGCAACGAACTCGCGGTCATAGGATCGCGGTTTCGATTCCCAGACCAGGCGTTGTGAGTGTTTATTGAGCGAAAACACCTAAAGCTCCATGAGGCTTCGGCAGGGGATGGTGGCGAACCCTGCTCTACTCTTCCACCACAACTTTCTCTCACTCTTTCTTCCTATTTCTGTTGTGCCTGTAATTCAAAGGGTCAGCCTTGTCACACTGTGTCACGCTGAATATCCCCGAGAATTACGTTAAGAGTACACGTGTCTGTGGAGTGCTCAGCCACTTGCACGTTAATTTCACGAGCAGGCTGTTCTGTTGATCGGATCAACTGGAACCCTCGACGTTGTAAGTGACGGAGTGCCAACAACAACGATGGTTGAGGCAAGTGATTATAAATCAAAGAGCCAATGCTGTTAGCATATCCCATGAGACAATTAAGAATATTCTACAGAATGAATGTATCTTATCAGTGGGTGGAATGTCTTCTGACACCTGATCAAAAGCACACCAGGCTGATCACATCATGGGAAAATGTGACATTTTTTGGGGTAGATCCAGCTGGTTTCCTTGAATGTTTCGTAAACCAGGATGAGTGTTGGCTTCATTACTTGAGCCAGAGATAAAGAGTTAATCTATGCTGTGGAAACATTCCTCCTCGCCTGCACAAAAGAAGACCAATGTCATTTCATCTGTAGGGAAGATGATGGCCTCAATTTTTTGAGATGCAAAAGGCATTGTGTTTATTGACTATCTTCAAAAGGACCACAACATTAATGGGGCGCACTATGTCAACTTGCTGAGGTAGTTATGAAAGGCTATCAAGACCAAACACCCCAAAACAGACAAAATGAGTATTGTTTCATTAGGACATTTCTCCAGCACACAAGTCAATGTCTGCTGTGCATGACTGGCTTTGAACTGGTTGATCACCCCCCCACTATTCTCTTGATTTGGCCTCATCTGATTTCATCTGTTCTCCAACAAGTAAAAACACTTGGCTGGGAAGCAGTATTACAGTGATGATGACATCATATCTGCTGTTGTTTCTAGTTACTTTTGAAGTCTTATTTGGGCAGTTAAATGTCAGTTTACCTGGAAAGAAACGATGAGTTTAATAAGAAATGCTGAAAATAATGTATGCAAGCTATCACAGCTCTAGCATCACTCCTTCATATACAGCCTATGAACCTTTCAGCCCCCACCCCTTGAATATATGAATTTGTATGTATATACATATGTGTGTGTGCAGGTGTCTTTGTTTCCCCACCACTGCTTGACAACTGGTGTTGGTGTGTTTATGTCCCTGTTACTTAGCAGTTTGGTGAAATAGACCAATAGAATAAGTACCAGGCTTTAAAAAAATAAGTAATGGAGTGAATTCATTTGACTAAAATTCTACAAGGTGGTGCCCTAGCATGGCTGCAGTCTAATGACTAAAACAAGTAAAAAACAAAAAAAGATTGTATCGAATGCAACACTTGTGATGGTATTATAGCCAGGAGTATTGATCTGAGAATGATGATAGCATTGAGCAGTTTGGGTGGGCAAGGGAACAATGTCACAGTCAGTTTAGTTGTAATAAGTTGCAGTCCTCTATTTGACAAGAAAAAAGTTCAGTATATAGGTGCAGGCATAGCTGTGTGATAAAAGGCTTGCTTCCCAACCACATAGTTCTGGATTCAGTCTGACTGTGGCACCTTGGGCAAGTGTCTTTTACTATAGCCTCAGACTGACTGAAGACTTGTGAGTAGATTTGGTAGACGGAAACTGAAAGAAGTCCATCATATATATATATATATATATATATATATATATATATA
>NC_068985.1:77306316-77309269 GCF_001194135.2 Octopus bimaculoides
ATGAACTACAGACAACGGAACGAACACATAGGAAAACAGAAAGCCAATATATATATATATATATATATATATGTATATATATTTGTATGTATATATATATGTATTTGTGTATGTGTGTGTGTGTGCTTGTCCCCCCTGCCATCGCTTGACAGCTGATGTTGGTGTGTCTATGTCCCCATAACTTAGTGGTTCAGCTAAAATGACCAATGGAATAAGTCCTGGGATCAATTTCTTTGATTAAAACACTTTAAGGCAGTGCTCTAGCATGGCCACAATCAAATGACTGAAACAAATAGAAGAATATAAGCCAGCCACATGGTTCTGGGTTCAGTTCCACTGTGTGGCACCGAAGACTTGTGAGTGGATTTGGTAGACAGAAACTGAAAGAAGCCTTTTATGTCTATATACATCATCATCATTTTACGTCCGCTTTCCATGCTGGCATGGGTTGGATGGTTTGACTGAGGACTGATGAGCCAGAGGCTGCACCAGGCTCAATCTAATCTGGCAAAGTTTCTACAGCTGGATGCCCTTCCTAACGCCAACCACTCTGAGAGTGTACTAGGTGCTTTTACGTCCAATCGTAACCATATAGAGCCTGTTAAATAAAAAAGAAACTGTTCTAATAAATGGTTTCTTATAAAAAGATAAACTGTTCCTATGTATGGAAACTTTTGAATCACTCTGTGTATATATATATGGTGCCATGTAAAAGCGGCCCAGCACACTGTGAGATGGTTGGTGTTATGAAGGACATCCAGCCGTGGAAACCATGCCAAATTAGACTGGAATCTGGTGCAGCTTGCCAGCCCTGGTCAAACCATCCAGCCCATACCAGCATGGACAATGGACATTAAATGATAATGATGATATATATATATATATATATATATATATATATATATATATACACATATACATACACACATACACACAAACACATACATACATAATTTATCAAAAATAAAGGTATTTACAGAAAATCTATGCAGTAGCTTCTGCATGAATTCCATAGCTTGCTGATAACTGTCAGCTCTTTATTGATACCATCATATTAAGCACATATGTTAGCTAATCTGTTATAATACAAAGACAATCACAATTATAATAAGCTTCTCTGATTGCAACATTATCTGGACTGGAGTTTTTAGCTATTGTTGATTTCTAACATTTTACGACGATGATGATGATGATGAAAGAATTATAAAGGGACTGAACAGTTGTGAATTAACCATTTTTAGATTCCCATCTACTAGTTTTTTTTCCTATATAATTACTTCCAAGTCAAAAGAATGCTTGCTTCTAATAAAGCAGTAAATAGTAATTCCACAATTCTCTCACAGTGGATTATGTTGAACTTATCCTCATCATTGAAGGATGCTACCACACTTAGCCTTGTCAGATTTGGTGTAATTGCAGAATGATTTTGATGTCTAGAATTAGTCTAAGCACTGGAGGATTTGGCTGGAGGGATTTTGCAAAAAGATCTATTTGATAACACCATAACTAAATGCAGCTAAACTATGAATAATGCAAGATATTTTATTTTCAAACAGCTTGCAGTTAGTTTTAAATCGTAGGAATAAGTTTATACCAGTTTTAAACAGTCTAATTGAACCTAAAGCAGTGTCAACTAGGATGGGATGAGCATTAAGCCAGCAGAATTTGCTTGAAATAGTTTGGGAAAAAAATTATTTTGGACCAGTATAAACCAATATAAACTGGTTTTAAAAAAATGATCTGGGACCAATATAAACTGGTTTAAAAAAATGATTTGGGACCAATATAAATCAATATAAACTGGTTTTAAAAAATGATTTTGACCAATATAAATCAATATAAACTGGTTTAAAAAAATGATTTTGACTAATTTAAACCAACATAAACTGATTTTAAAAAATAATTTTGGACTGATATAAACCAATATAACTGGTTCTAAAAAATAATTTTGGACCAATATAAACCAATACAAAATCATCTTCATCATCATCATCGTTTAACGTCCGCTTTCCATGCTAGCATGGGTTGGACAATTTGACTAAGGACTGGAGAACCAGATAGCTGCACCAGGCTCTAATCTGATCTGGCAGAGTTTCTACAGCTAGATGCCCTTCCTAATGCCAACCACTCTGAGAGTGTAGTGGGTGCTTTTACGTGCCACCAGCACGAGGGCCAGTCAGGTGGTACTGACAATGGCCATGCTCAAATGGTGTTTTTTACGTGCCACCTGCACAGGAGCCAGTTTTAAAATATGATTTTGGACCAATATAAGCCAATAATATAAACTGATTTTAAATTGTCTGTTCAAGTTAATACTAGATGTAAGTAGTATGGACTAGACTGGGCCAGCTTCAATCAGTTTAGGCCAGTTTAAACATGTTCTGAACGGTTGGGATGAGAAATAACTTTTAACTCAAACATAAAGGTATGACAGAAAACTCACGAATAATACAAACAATTTCATATAGTGTGGCTAAAAATTTTTTAAACCATTTGTAATCGATTTACATCTCGGTTTATTTACATTATATGATCCTTCAGGCAACAATACAATGTCTTCCTTTCTCTTAGCTATAGAAGATTTTGCAATTTAATCACAGAAATTATATTTCTACAGTGAATCCGATGCATATGTTTACATAGCTTTCAATAAGAATTATATATATTCATAGGTGTAGTTGTAGCTGTGTGGTAAAAAGTTTTCTTCCCAACCACATGGTTCTAGGTTCAGTCTCATAGTATGGTACCTTAGGCAAGTGTTTTCTGTTATAGCCTCGGGTTGATCAAAGATTTGTGAATGGATTTATTTGATGGAAACTGAAGGAAGCTGATCTCATATATATATATATATATATATATATATATATATATAGAGAGAGAGAGAGAGAGAGAGAGAGAGACACACATAACAGGCTTCTTTCAGTTATATACTCTCTCTCTTTTACTTGTTTCA
>NC_068985.1:77309741-77312196 GCF_001194135.2 Octopus bimaculoides
TATATATATATATATGGTGGTGGGGGTATGTATGCTGATCCCTATCGCTGCTTGACAATTGGTGTTGGTTTGTTTATGTCCCCTCCTGGTGCAATATAGTTTGATGCAAGAACTCAATAAAATAAGAACTAGGCTTTAAGAAAAAAGTACTGGGGCTGATTCATTCATCTAAAACCCTTCAAGGTGGTACCCCAGCTTGACCACAGTCCAACAATTGGAGGAAGTAAGAGATAAAAGATAAATCATACATGTGGTGGGGGGACAAAGTACAGCCAACTGTCAGGAGCAAGTATGGATTGGCAATGTGTACTGTACTTTCACTAATTGTTGTAATGAAGGTGCGTGGCTTAATGTAAGGGTACTTGGTTCATGATCGCAAGGTTATGAGTTCAATTCTTAGTATCCTTGAGCAAAACACTTTATTTCACAGTATGCCAGTCCACTCAGCTGGCAAATATGAATTGTTCCTGTATTGCAAAGGGCCAGCATTGTTACATTCACTGTGTTGAGCTGAATCTCTCAGAACTATGTTAAGAGTATGGGTGTTTGTGGAGTGGTCAGCCACTTGCACGTTAATCTCACAAGCTGGCCGTTTCGTTGATTGGATCAACTGGAACACTCATTGCTCTGTCCGACGGAATGCCAGTAAAGATAATTAGGTGCTTATGCAGTCATGAGCAGACATAATCCCTCTCTCTCTCTCTATCTATCGATCTCACCCACTCCTTGTCCTTGACCTGGCAGAACATGATATGACAGCAAGAGGGAGAAAGAGCTGCATCAGCACTGGACCAATACAATTTGGAATGAAGTATCTTACTCAAGGACACAACACACCACCCAGTCCAGGAATTGAATCAATTACTTTATGTCCATCAACTGAACATCTTGAACATCTGGCTGTATACATATATTGCCTTCTCTTAGAGCCCTTGACTCCTTGATTGTGTTGTAGGGGCGCCGTCATGGTATACAGCCTGTCTTGGACACTTTTAGACCTGGTGGAGCCCATTCCTCTCCATGTTTGAACACAGCCAATTTCTTCCAGAAAAAGACAGAATGAGTGAAAGGGAAATTTAGACCCAAAAGGATGAAAAGCAAAGTTGATCTTGGTGGAATTTGAACCCAGATTGCAGAAAGATGGAAGGATTAATACAAAACAATCTGATATTTTCAGGAATCTGCTAGTTTTACAAACATACTCACACATATATACAGGCTGGGGGAATAAAAGAGAGACCTTCTGTATAGAATGTACAGCAGTGGTTCTAACTCTATTAGATTTAACAGTGCACTGAAAATCAAACTGAAAACATAATTAGTCACCTCGCATGCAAAGGTTGAAAACTTCTGGTACATTTTCCATTCAAAGTCTAAAATTACTGACGCATTTTGCACAGAAAGTTAACCCCATGACAACGGTTTTTTTTTTTTATGAAGCAATTAGGTTGCACCGATGGTGATCGTCTCAGCTGAGATCAGCAATTAGTGCGTGACAATGGTTTGGCGTATATTTACGTCAACCGCTTTAGTGCAAGTATTGTTTATTTACTTAAACTATATTCCTGTACAGGACGCTCATGCAAAAACTCTTGGAAGATTTCCAATGGCGTACTTCCATGTTCAAGGCTTGCCTTTATACCAAGCGTACCAGTAAACCCATGCCGTCGGACGAAATTGTCTCTCGCTCACCACACGACATTCTGTTGTTCAGGGCTATTCACTGCTGCCCACCTGTACCTTTGATTCACCAGAATACCATCATCGCTATTGGAATCATCTTATTCTGAAGTAGGAAAATACTCACTCTCCGAGTCATCGTCCAAACCGGAAGGAACAACTGATGAGGTGGTGGAACTTGGCATGACGACCGTAAATTCGACGAAATTGACAGAGCCGGAGTGGTAGAACGCGACGACGATAGAACCGAGGTAGTAGAACGTGAGGAAGCTGGAGTGGCACGACGAAGCCGGTGTAGAGGGATGCGACTGTAAATTACGTGCAGGACTAGAAGATTCAACTATAGCAGAATCCCTGCGAGCACTGACAGTATGAAATGATGAACGTAGATTGGTTTTGAGTTGATTGGAAACCGAATTTGCTAACGTGGTATAATCACTAAAACTACAGCCTATCAGTTGGCAGATGAACCGGTACCAACTCGGGCGACAAGTTCTAAGTCAGGCGGCGTATAGTTACATCGACCGATTTAAAGCATGTATATTGCGTGCGTAAATTTACGTCAACCGTTTTAAAAGGGTTAAAAGGGCAGCGCAAGTGTGGCTGTATGATAAGAAACTTGCTTCCCAACCCCATGGCTCCAGGTTCATTCCCACTGCGTGACACCTTGGGCAAGTGTCTTCTGCTATAGCCTCAGGCCAACCAAAGCCTTGTGAGTGGATTTGGTAGATGGAAACTGAAAGAAGCCCGTCATATATATATATATATATATATA
>NC_068985.1:77313656-77315088 GCF_001194135.2 Octopus bimaculoides
TTTTTTTTTTTTTTGTATCTGTAAGAACGTTAATCGCGAAGATTAAACTCCATCCATTTGATTTCCGAGTTTATTGATAAAGCAGAGACCCTTCATATTATTGATAAAAACCATTCAAATCCTGCGATGCTTGTGTGTGCAAAGGAACTTCTTGGAAAGAAAACTGATTTCTTTTCTCGAGAAACTTTTAAACGAAGGCATGAAATGTCGGAGCGTCTATCTGAGCAACAAGCAGAAATTTTACTTTTCATTGCAAAATCGATGAAACTACTATTCATAATTAGAATGCGTTTGTGAATAGCTCCATGAAACAGAAACGCATCCCACAAACTATTCTACAGCATTAGCACAAATCTTCATAGATCCATGGATATAATCTCGGATGATAATTATCATACAGTACGAGACAATCAATTAAGGATTCAACATTTAAATCCCACCACCCTCACTACAATTTGCGTATGTCAAGAGGAGAGAGACGCCTTTGTGTGACAATCAAAAATCATTCACAACGGCTTTAGCCACGTCAGATAGTGACATTCAATAGATTAAACATAAACAGTGACAGACTCATTGAATTAACTGTAAAACATTCTGCTATGGCACGTGGGTGGACATTGTCTCATAATACTCATAATCAAAACGCAGTAGCGTAGCTGGGGGCGATGGTGCGAGGGCGATCTTCCCCCGGGCCACACTTTGATGGTGGTGGTTGGGGGCACTTAAGGGGCCTGCCGTATAAGCTTGGGGGCTCAGGAGGGGAGCATCAAATTCAAGGGCTATCACGAGCGGCAATACACTCTAGGTATACCACTGTGAAAACATATATTTGGTTTATATACATGAGCAACCTCTGAAAGATGCTAATCCTAGGTTTCTCAAATGACATAACTGGACTAACTAGCTTCAATGAAGAGAAAGAGTACTTGGAAGGTAAGAGCATGCTATTGAAAAAATTGATTCAACTTATTTGAAACGGTGAAGATACAATGAAAGAAATTGTGCCACATGCTCGTACATGTATGTGCATTGTATTTTTCATTGACAGCCAGAGGCACGAAAACAATTTGACAGTAACGTGGGGCAAGGCGACCCTTTCTCTGATGGGCTTTGTAATTCATTTTATGAAAGTTCATGTTTTTAATGATAGAATTTTAAAGTACAAACTTGTGACGATGACGAAAATATTTGCACTGTTTGATTGGTGATGCCAACGAGTGATGGTGGCAGTGGTGATGATGATGATGATGATGTTGATGATGACGACGACGACAAAAACATCCATGAAGGTGATAATTAAGACAACAATAATGACAGCAACGGCAGCGTTGACGATATTGATGAGGAGGTGGAGAGATGACGCGGGTGAAGATGAAGACGAAGATAATGACTATGCCGGTAATGAGTATGATGATTATGATTATAATGACAA
>NC_068985.1:77315457-77316262 GCF_001194135.2 Octopus bimaculoides
GGCTAGTTAAATATCATAAGCTTCAATTGCTAATTGTTTACTATGAGTTATCCTTACCCACAAACCTAGCTTTCTACATTAAAACCTCGGAGGGTTGGATGAAATGATTTACATTGCTTCTGGTTTGTTGTTCCTCACAAATAAACAGTTTGGCTAAGCGGCGCCGAAAATCTGCGAATACAAAACCGTACGCATCTGCTTTGAATCGGATAGCATGCAGTGAAGATTGAGGTATGGATTCAATACCACTGCTTTGTCTCCGTCATCTGCACCTATCTAACAGTATTCCCACCATTTCTTTTTTTTTTTTTTGGTGGGGGGTTTCAGAATACGTGCTCTAGTGTTTGTTCACTCAACATTTCAACGTCCAGACTTCACTTCTAAACACACTGTCTTTCTAGACATAATAAGGCAACCAAACTTATGATGTGTGTGAGGGAGGATGTAAATTCAATTTGTGGCCATAGAGCTTGTTTCCCGACCACATGGTTCCGGGTTCAGTCCCACTGCATGGCACTTTGGGCAAGTGTCTTCTACTATAACCTCGGGTCGACCAAAGCCGTGTGAGTGGATTTGGTAGACGGAAACTGAAAGAAGCCCGTCATGTGTGTGTGTGTGCCCCTTGACAACCAGTGTTGATGTGTTTACGTTCCTGTAACTTTTCGTTTCAGCAAAAGAAATTTATTGAATAAGTACTTGGTTTTAAAAAATAAGCCCTTAAAATAAATTGATTTGTTCGACTAAAACCCTTCAAGGCGGTGCACCAGCATGGCCGCAGTCAAATGACTGAAACAAGTAAAAGAAC
>NC_068985.1:77317178-77323697 GCF_001194135.2 Octopus bimaculoides
GTATTGTGGTGTGCGAGGTTGAACGTACTGAAGACAAATACTTCCTCGTCGGCCAAACCCTCATCAACTTTTTCAGATTCCACTTGAAAAGGAAAGTGTGGGTGGAGAGGGAAGTACTGCCCGCCAGTATTTTTGCTGGAAGGTGAGTGAATGTTGTGAGGATGGCCTGCGTGAATGGGCCTACTCTGATCATACGCTTGTAAGCCGGAGGCGGAGCTGAGAAGGAGCGAGATACCTACTGAGGTGCCTCTTGCGGTCGGGTTAACCAGGATGTCTGGGATTCCTTGGTTGACCGTCATGTCAATTAACAGGCATGTTTTTTTTTTTGTTTTAGGTCTTTGATGATGATGTTTGATCTGTTATCATTTATTTACCTGTCTGTATATATTCCATAATCCCATAGTATGATTACATTCTTTCCCTCAGTGACTGGCTCTGGATGGTGATCATACCAGTTCTTAGGGTACGGAATACCATAGTGGCGGCATACGTTCCAGTGCAAGTATTGGCCAACTCGATCATGCCTGGTTTTATATTCTATAGGGGCAAGGACTAAGCAACAGGTCAATACTCTCAAGTTTGTCATTTCAGAGTCTACACTTTGTGTCCACCTCATTGTGCGTGACATTAACTTGATAGTTCCGGGTGAGGAGACTCTGGTCTTGAGCTGCTAGGATGAATCCTTCTGTTTCAGCTTTCAAGCCACTGATGGGTTCTTCTTATGTCTATATCAGCTTTTCCAGCTCGTATGGAGTATTACCCATGCAATGGTTTTTCTTTCCACAGTCTTGATATTTCCTTCAAGCTTTCCTGTTTTGCTTTTGTTTTACACTTTTTTTGCTGCCTTAGTGGGTGGTGTGTCCTCCTTATCATCATCATAATCAGGAAAGTTAAGCTCCCGTCTGTATTTATATGCCTCCTTTGAAACTGAGCGCAGTTTCTTAATCTGTTCATATTGCCTTACCAGCTGTATCATCCAGTCGGTGTTACTTTGGATGTACACTTGAAGTCCTATCGTCATCGTTTTATAGTATGTTTCAACCTGGATTAAGCCTCTGCCGCCTTTCTTTCGTGGAAGATAGAGCCGGTGGACACTTGATTTTGAGTGGTGCATCCTGTTTAGTGTGAATAGTTTCCTGGTCTTTATATCCATACGCTGGAGATCGCTCAGATTCCAATTGATGACATCAAGGCTATACTGGATAACTGGTACCCCCAAGGAATTTATAGCTGCAGTTCTATTGAGAGTTCAGCTCAGTATTCAGGCCTAGTCTAACGCATCTATAATACTCTTTCCTGATCTTCTCTTTCATTGATCCGTATTGAATCCCTTTCCCTTCGCGTACCCCAAGATACTTATAGAATTATGGTTATTGTTGTTGTTGTTGTTATCGTTATTATTATTATTATTATTATTATTATTATTATTATTATTATTATTATTATTATTATTATTATTATTATTATTCCATGGTCTTATTTTTATCATGTGCTTTCACTGCATTACCGAGCGCAACTCTGTGTGCCTTGGGTATGTGCTGTGGTTTGTAGTGATGCTCTTATTTTTACTGTATTGAAAGCATTTTACGTAGGATGTGTGCGGTGCCTAGAAGTGCTATTTTCTGTATTTTATATATACTTGTTAGTCCTGATGTTTTTGTTATGTATTTGTTTGAATATTATTTTATCATACCTAATGCGCCTACTATGATAAGAATTGTTTCTGTTTTTAGATTCCACATTCGAGTAACCTCTATTTCCAGGTCTTTGCATTTTGAAAGTTTCTTTTAGAGAAACATTGTCATCTGTTGGTATTGATACATCAACTAGAAAACTTTTTTTGTTGTTTTTTTTTATGATCTCTGACAACTATATCCAGCGTATTGGCCTTAATTTCTCTGTCTGTGTGTATTGGCATATCCCAGAGTATGGTTGCTTTCATATTTTCTGTGACCTTTTCTGGCGTGTGCCTATGCCATCGTTTTTCTGTTGCTATTCCATAGTGTTGGTACAGCTTCCAGTGTATATGAGTCCCAACTCTGTTGTGTCTGTGAATATATTTCTTCTTAGCCAGGATTGGGTAGTCAGAGACAATATGATTTATTGTTTCTTGTCCATCTCTACATATTCTGCAGTCACTTGTATTTCCTTTCATTACACATTTTTGGTAATCTCTGGTGGGGAAGATTTGGTCTTGTGCAGCAATTAAAAATCATTCAGTCTCTGCTTTAAGTTATGAGCTTCTCAGCCATTGTTGGTATTTTGCTTTGTTTAGTTTAATCCAGTATTTTCCATGAAGGGTCTTTTCTTGCCATCGTTTTATCATGATCCGTTTCTGTTCCAGCTTTAGTCTGTATTTCAGTTGTTTTACAGCTTTTGTTGTTTCTTCTTTTTTTTTCTTCAAAGTTGTTAGGTACTATGACTTCTTTTTTTGTATTTGTCAGCTTCCTTAAGAACTGAAAACAGTTTTTTGTTTTGTTCGTGTTTTGTGCCTATTTGTATTAGTTTTCCTTGCTTCTGAAGTAAGTATTTCTGTAGTCCGATGGTGGTTATTTTGTGATAAATTGTTTAGTTGTATAAGGCCTCTACCACCTTCTATGCGTTGTACATATAACCTTTCTATGTCAGATTTTGGGTGGTACATCTTAAATCCTGTCATTATTTTTCTTGTTTTCCTGTCTATTTTGATTAGTTTATTTAGAGTTCGGTTAAGAATATTGTAGCAGTAACTTATAACTGGGACGGCTATAGTGTTGATACCTATTACCTTGTTTTTCGCATTGAGCTCTGTTTTCAGTATTAATCTAACTCGTCTGTAGTATTCTTCTCTTTCATTTGTGTGTGTTATATCATATCTAGTTCATTGATTCCTAAGTATTTGTATGTCTGGCTTTGGTCTAATTCTCTTATTTCCTTGTGTGATGTTCCTACTCTTAACTAGTTTTCTTCTTTTCAAGGTTGCTTTGGCACATTTTTCTAAGCCAAATTTCATGTTTATTTCTTTGGTAAATCCATGTTCTATCTGTAGTAATGTTTCTAGCTGTATTTCATTTGTAGCGTACAATTTTAGATCATCTATATATAAGAGGTGGCTTTTTGCTTTGCCGTAAGAGTTGTATCCACATCCAGTTTTGTTTAACATGTCAGATAAAGGTGTCAGTGCTAAGTAGAAAAGGAGTGGAGAGAGTGTGTCACCTTGGAATATTTCTCTTCTAATGGAGACGGTTTAGGTTTTCATGAGACCCTCTTTTGTCTGGAGCTGTAACGCTGTCTACCATTTATTCATGGAATGTTTTGTATATTCTATGATAATTGGTGCTATCTTGTTCATGGCTAGTGTTTCTAGGATCCATATGTGGGAAATACTATCAAAAGCCTTTCAGTAATCGATCCAGACTATATTTAAACCCTTCTTCTTTCTCTGGCTGTCTTCAGTTATGGCTTTATTGATCAGTAGCTGATCTTTACAACCATATGAGCCCTTGCAGCATCCCTTCTGCTCTTCTGGAAACAGGTTGTTTTCTTTCAGATGCTTGCTGATTCTCTGCGATATTATTGCAGTAAACGCTTTGAAGATTGTAGAGAGACAAGTTATCGCTCTGTAATTTTGTGGGTTTGCCGTTTCAGTGGATTTGGGAATTGGGATAATTTTCCCTTCTGTAAGCCATTCAGACATTGTCTCTGGCTCTGCTAGTATTTCATTAAATTTCTCAGCCAGTTTTTTATGTGTTCCTGTTAGGTATTTTAACCAGAAGTTGGGGATCTTGTCGTGCCCGGTGCCTTCCAGTTGCTTAGTTTTTGCAGTGCCTGGTTCAGCTTTTCAGTTGTTATAGGGGTCCAGAGTTGTTTAGCTGCTGTGTTTGTTGTTTTGTTAGACATTTTCTGAGGTTGTTCCTTCGCTGACCATATTTCTTTCCAAAATTCTTCCACTTCTTCTGCTGTTAGTACTGCATTGATCTCTATTTCATTTTTTGCCAAGTTCTTGGAAGAATCTTTTGGGTTGGAGATGAACTATCTTTTTTATTCAAAGAAACTTTGACGTTTCTCATACTGACGGATTTGGCGAGGATACCTTGCATTGGCTGTTCTTTTACCTCAAGTATAATTTGTTCTGTAATGTTATATATACGTAGTATTTTTCTTCTCTCGTTGTTTAGTAGTGCTGGTTGTCTACTAGTTTCATTAAGGATTGACAGATCCTTTCTCTTATTTTCTATTTTTCTTTCTAGATATTATTTATCCACAGGGTTTGTTTGGGTGGTGATACTCCTGTTTGGATGAGTTTGAAGGGATATTCATCTTCTTTTGTTGTTTTGTTGTGTCTGGAGAGAGTCATATTGTCTTGATACCTTATCATCTAATACACTCACCGGTTCGATTTCCACTCTTTTATTATTTATATATTTTTCTTCCCAAATTGTTGTTGTTATTGTTATTATTACTGTTGTTTTGCCCCCAGTCGTCTCTGACCGAGAAAATCCATAATCACAGCAAATCCAATCGTGACAATCCCACCTTTTCAGGGTGTCTATGACGATATTATTTAATTTATCATTTTCTCTTTTTCTTTTTTAATTTTTTTTAGGATGCTGGGGGTGTGATTTGACGGAGATTTAACTGCTATTTCTAACAAGACAGACGACCACGTTTTGGCTTCCTGGTAGGTTTGTAGTTGTTAAAGTTTACTGTTTCCTTAGTATCGGCTAGTAAGATGGTTTTCTCCCAGTGAGCCACTTAGACGATGCTTTTCTGGCTGTTTTTATGAATTATTCAATATATTTGCCAGCATTTTATGAGTGTCTGTTAAATATTGATTTTTAATATAAGCATATCGGCTCGAATTTAGAGGCAGCATACAATCAATTTAATCGCATCCCAATATTTGACTAGTACAGTAGTACAGTAGGCCCTCGGATACATGAAAAGCAAATTCGATCTCGACGAGACTTGAACTTGGAACTTAAGGCATTTTGTACAAAGCTCTTGTGATTCCACTAATCCATTGCTCTCCACTTTGTTAAATATTTCAGCAAGTTTAAGACTTTATTCTTTCCTAGTATTGCAGATGTTCTCTCTCTCTCTCCCTCCCTCTCTCCTCCCTTCTCTCTCTCACTCTCTCTCTCTCTCACTTTCTCTCCCCTCTCACTCGTGCCCCTTCTTTCCCTCCCTCTCCTTCTCCCTCCTTCACTCTCTCCCTCCCTCTCTCCCTCTCTCTCTCTCACTATCACTTTCTCTCTTTCTCTCCCTCTCACTCTTCCCTCTCTCTGTCACTCTTTCCCCTTCTCTCTCTCACTCTTTCCCCTTCTCTCTCTCACTCTTCCCTCTCACTCTCTCTCCCACTCACTCTCACACTCTCACTCCCTCTCTTTCTCTCCCCTTTCACTCTTCCCCTCTTCTCTCCCTTTCACTCTTCTCTCTCTCACTCTCACTCTCTCTCACCCTCTCTTTCTCTTCCCTCTCACTCTCACTCTCTCTCCTCTCACTTCCCCTTCTCTCTCACTCTTCCCTTTCTCTATCTCTCTCCCTCTCTCTTTCTCTCCTCTCTCACTCTTCCCCCTTCTCTCTCACACTCCCCCCCTCTCTCTCTGCGGTTTCTTGGTTTATTGCCTAAGTTTGTGGCTTCTTATAATATTTTCTGCTTTGAACATTCTCATTCAATATTCGATTTCCATCGTTCGATGGATGAGTTTTCACTTGTTCAGTCAACTGAATTACCTGCTTCTGAATTAACATGTATGTATCCGAGAACTCCATAGACATGCCGACCTTTCAATTAATTCCCTGGCAGAATCGGCATGACATAGTGTATGTGACAAAGCTGTACATTTTAAATTACAAGCACAAACCACTAAACGGAATTTTATTCAGTTTCCGTCTACTCAATTTTATTCACAAAGTATCGGTATAGCCGAGGCTATAGGAAATGATGTCTACCCAAGGTTTCACGCAATGGAATCGAAGCCAATACCTCGTGGCTGGAAAGTAAACTCATTAACAAATCGGCCATACTGAGCCTACACAAGCTTTGTATTAGTTTATGGATCTCCGTGATTCGACGATGCGAGTTCATTTGTTCAATCAACTGAATTACCTGCTCCTGAATTAACCTTGTAGAGGGGATTCGAACCCTAACCGCTAGATACTCGGTTAGGCACCAATAGTGACCACCACAGTTTCACGTGGTTGATTTATAAACCAACCAACCAATCAGCGTAAAGCTGTGATGTGATATGATTTGCTCGAATGTTCTAGAATTTACCCTCTTGTCGTCCCATATAAACCGACTAGCGCCGAATTCACCAGACAAAGTGTTGAGAGCGACGGACTGATTCTCACGCTTCATCTTGTAGAGAACGACCGTGCGAACCAAAGGAGATGGCGACGAACAGGAACAGGCTCCTTTTAATGCGTCGCACGGTCGCTACAAAACATGTTATATAACATCAGAGGGCTCGCATGTGAGATGCGAGCAATTGCCAGCAAGGAAAGAGAGAGACACAACCGTTAGATATATATAGA
>NC_068985.1:77323953-77327832 GCF_001194135.2 Octopus bimaculoides
TGAGAAATACAGAGCATGGAATAAGAGTCTGTAACATAGACTATAAGAGTTCTGAAAACAAAGATAGAGAAATACCAGTTCATAGAAGAGTTACACAGTAGGTAGAATGTCTGTACACAAGAGGTCGTGGCCGAATAGCAGAGCTGAGGTGTCACATGTTGTGTGTGAAGTGCGACCGGTTACTTGAATACAGAAGATTCTCGCAGGTTGTTCTGGCTGTTATTTTCGCGGTGGAAACAATCCACACAAACAGTGTTGAGAAGGATCCGCGGTTGCTGTTGGTAGCGTGTACTCTGGTGGTGGTGTTGGTGCTGGCGACGACATTGTAGTAGACAGTAGATCGGTGGTGTTGACGTCGTCGCTGGAAACTGGCTGGAGCTGTGTTCTGTGTGGTCTACGACCAGACCTGAAAAGGTCTGAGGTCGCGACAAACTGACGTAGATGAAGCAGAGCTATTTATAGGTAAAAAGGGGCTCCAGAAACAGCAGAAAAACACTCTCTCGCGTGACCTTAACAGAAGGCCATGATTGGTTGATGTTCACCCTGGCGCGAAACAGAACTGGAGACAAATGCCGCGCAAGTAAGAGCCAATCAGGGTGATGGACACAACAGGGTCCAAGCGGCCGAAGGCTAGATGTTAGCCGCTACGTTATCATTTGTAAATAAATACCAGAGAGAGAGGTTTCACTACAATCTATTACCACGCAGACGACCTCTGGTATTCAAGCAGGCAGCTTCGGACTTTTGCGCAGAGGACTCATTACTCGGACAAACCGATTCTGAACATTCCCACAATGTCCAATAAGTAGCTTCTACGGAGCCAGCGCAGTTTTTATCACCTCCCAGTCGGCATTATTAATATTTTTCACTGCATACCAAATACATTTATGTCCGATAATAAACAGTAAAGTTAAAGGTCGTAAGTTTGTTTCAGTTATTCTACACGCAGCTTTCTCTCAACAACAAAAAAAACTCCAGCAACGATACGATCTCTGCAACACAAGCAACCACGCCACGACAACGTGTTTGTGGCCGAATATTCCGAGCTTCAATGAGCTTCTGGATAGTTTCCGGCTACAAAATTTTACTCATAAGGCATGGCTCAACACGAAAATATATACTAAAAAAAAATGAACATCTGCCCAAGATGCAATGCAGTAAGTTGGAACCTGGGACCTCGTGGTTGTGAAACGAATTTCTTCGTCATTTAGCAACACTGTATCAACACTCACCATTTTACACTCACCAAAACCAATCTTTGTTATATTGTATTTCATTGCGTTTCTTACTTGTGTTTTCTTCATTCATTTAACACCTTCTCATTGTTGATTTCATTAAGAGTCGAGAGACCTTTTACTCTATTCTTTCTTATTCTGTACATTTGTTTACCACCCTTTTTAATTATGTTGTCCCTGTCTTTTATCTTTTATTTGTTTGTCATTGGACTGCGGCAATGATAGGGTACCGCCTTGAAGGGTTTAGGGCTTAGTCGAACAAATCGACCTCAATACTTTTTTAAGTCTCGTACTAATTCTATTGGTCTCTTTTACCAAAGAGCAAAGTTACGAGGACATAAACGAACCAGCACCGGTTGTCAAGCGATGCGAGATAGACAAACACGAAAACATATACACATACACATGCAAAGACACACACATACGACAGTTTCTGTTAACAAAATTCTTTCACAAGACATTGGTCTGTCCGGGTCTTTATAGTAGAAGACACTTGCCCAAGATGCAGCCCAACAGGACTGAAACCGGAGCCACATGACTGCAAATAGAATTTATAAACCACACAGCTATGCCTGCGCTTATATCAGTAAAACTAAGGAAATGCCCAGTTTTCTTTGTAACTGCTTTAACTGCCACACATGTTTTGTTGATTCTGGTGATATTGATATCTGAATTTGTTTGCACCAAATAATGATGACCAGGTGTACATTTAATTGTTGTCACCGTTATTTTATCGTTATCTTTGGGAGGTGGTTGTTGTTGTGGTGGTGGTGGTGGTAGATGGCTTTTGTTGGTCCAGTGAAAAATCTATTGATTTTAAGTTTTTAACTCTCCCCATCTTTATATTATTGTCACAATCAGAATTTCTATCTTTAGAATTCTCTATTCTTAAATTATTCTCTTTTATCTTTTCCTTTTATTCATATTTTCGTTTGAGCTTTTCTAGTTTGGCTTCTGTTGACCAGTATTCAGGAGATATTCTAGAGTTTTATTTTATTGCGCTTTGTTATTTAGTTTTGCTTGTTATGTATGCGTTTGGTATATTTTCGTGATTTTACATTCCCAATGTTTATAATTCGAATGCTTTTATTCCTGTTACTTGCATTTTCGTTATTTACTTATTTATGTTTTATTTTTGTTATCTGTTGCTTGTATTTTCGTAATGTATTCTTTCTTTAATGTGTTCTATTTCTATACATGCTATAGGTTTTGTTTTGAGAATGTCTTCTTAAATTAGCTAGTCTTTTGGGATCCAAAATTACTTTTAGGTGAAGATTATTCTCTTTCTAAATGTTATATTCATGTCCGTATATTGCACTTGTTTCGTTTTGTGGGTAGAATATAACTGTACAAAAGACATGTAGTGCAGCAGCGTATTCTCCTTGTCTCTATTAATATTTTTCTGGTTTAGCGAAGAACAAATTTTGGCCCTTTATTTAGATAATTATAATTTTCATAGCAAACCAGTTTATTTGCTTCTGTCTTTTTCTTTTTATTCTTTGTTAGTTTTACAGGGTGGGATAGTACCCGTGGTCTTCACTGGTACAGTTATTAGCAAAGTCTATTGTGAATATTGAACTGTCTGTTTCCTCTGCTTGAGTGATGAAGGAAGTTATGTAACGTGGGTACGAGGATATATCTTTTCTTCTATGGCCGAGCCTCCACCAAGTTCTTGAAGAGGAATGTGAAGGCTGAGAAAGCGATGCTGTCCTCCAGTAAATTTTATGAAAGGTGGTTAAGAGAGGCGAAATTGATGTGGTTGATTGGCCTACCCTCACTATATGGCTGTTAGTCTGCGGCAAGGACTGGGTAAAGGCGTAATTCAGGGCTGTGTGTAGAGTATCCTACGTCCTCCTATGTGGTTGACCTCCAATCTGAAGCTATTTTCTTGTTGTTTCGTATTACTGCTATTTGTTCATATCTATTTATTGATTTTTTTTTTTGCTACTTTTACTTGGAACTTTCCATCTGGCGTCCGTTTATAATTTTCAAAAGTCCCTGGCCTGGCAACGCTATTGCCCCGGGTGGCACTTTTGGGTCTGCTGTAGGCAATATGTGTTTTTTATGGGGTCCGAAGGCGGCAAACGAAAGGGTCGCCTCGAGCGGCACACACTCTAGCTACGCTAGTGCTATTGGGGTTCATTGCCTGTTGAAGATAAAGTCTTCGAGCTTGGAAGGGCCGTCAACTGCCCTCCTTCAGCCGAGAAAGACAGGCAGTGGTGAAACAGACTGAAAGGGCTGAAGACAGACATTTAATTCATTGGTCAAGCCCTCGTCAACTTATTCAGGTTTTACTTAAGAAGGAAATTGACGAAAGAGAGGAAAGTGTTGCGTTTCAGAAAATTTGTTTAAAGGTGGCTGGGAGTGGCTATTCCAACTGAATGTGCTTGCTCTGAACATGCGGCTATTGAGGATGAAGAACAGGGAGAAGGCACTTGCCCTGGTGGTCAAGGTGACTGCGGTTTCCACAAGCAGCCCTCGGAATTTTCCACCCTTTTGTGGAATCATTTCTTGTTTGAATAATTTCTTTCCTTGTTTTTATTAATTTATTGTTTACACGCTTTCATATAACTCCATATTGTATTGCGTCGTATCGTCCTGTACTGTCCTCATTCTTTTTGTAATCCCTTAGTGGTTAATAAAG
>NC_068985.1:77327956-77330771 GCF_001194135.2 Octopus bimaculoides
TCCTCCTCATCATCATCATCATCATCATCATCAAGGTAGCGAGCGAGCAGAATCGTTAATGAGTCGGACAAAATGCTTAGCGGCATTTCTTCTGACGTTTTACGTTCTGAGTTTAAATTCCACAGAGGTTGACTTTGCTTCTTAATCATTTGGGGGTCGATAAAATAAGTACCCTTTGAGCACTGCTGCTCTATTTCTTTTTTCAACCCCAGAAGGATGAGTGAGAAAATTAATAGCGCCAAAGAATCGAAACAAATACCGCAAGAGCATCATGTCCGATGCTCGAACAATTGTACCAACCTACCTCCTTGGGGCCGGTACTTTTCTTTGTCTCATTGCTCCCGAAAGAGACTTGTTCTCTTAATGTAATCCTGAAGTGGAAATAAACTGCTCTTCAAAACTATGAAGCCAGTGCATTGTCTGCTTTCTCTAGTGAACTATATACTACCCAAATTCATGAAACTCACGTCTAGATAGAAATGGAAGAGGAGAAGGCATTGTAATACTCAAATTTATTGAACTCCAGAAATAAATTAGATAATAATTTTAAAAAAACATACAAAGCTAGAAACTCCCTGCTCAGAACTATAACACCAGATTGAATAATGTTGCAAAAATGATGCAAAACAGGGAAATTATGATATATTTCAATGACATTCTCATGCAACACATTAACAAGAGTGTGTTTGACCACCACCTTTCTGAATTACTTCAGAGACACGCGATTTCATGCTCCCAATCAACTTCTGCAGCAGATCAAATGAAAGCTCTTCCAAGGCCTTCTTTATTGCCGTTTCAAATTCATCAACAGATGAATACTGCTTGCCTTCGCTTTACACAACATTCGTGAGATATCCCCAGGCATTCTCTATAGAATTAAGGTTGGGACTTTTTGCTGGCTATGGCATGACTTCAACCCCAGTTGCAAGGAGGAAATCCAAAGTTGCTTTGCTTTATGAAGAAGAGCATTGTCTTATTGAAATATGAAGTTCTTGCCATAGTGCCTTCTTCCTTCTTCGTCCAACATATTGATTATCGTATAGCATTGAAACGGCTATCCATGATGACAGCCACTTAGTTTGTATTCGTGTGTGTGTGTGTGTGTGTGTGTGTGTGTGTGTGTGTGTGTGTGTGTGTGTGTGTGTGTGTGTGTGTGTGTGTGTGTGTGTGTGTGTGTGTAGCAGCTTCCCATTGGCAGATATTGCTCCCCACACCATAAAACCTTCTCCGCTGTTCTACCACTTGGAATAAGTAGAATTTTGAATACATTTATCTGCCCAGTAATACTTATAACTGCCGAGGATATACAAATTCCATTCTTTTCTCATCAGAGAATAGAACCTTGGTTCATTCACCACCCTACGTCTGATGCTGCCGAGCAAACTCCAATCTAACAGCTTTGTGAGAAGGGGATAATAACAGACGTCCTAGCCGCCTCTTCAAGTGGCAGTCATGATTCAGAATCACTCTTCTTATGGTAGATGTCGAGTCTCCTACTCCTGCTGATGCCTTGATTTTGGAAACAGAAGAGCAGCGTGACTTTTTCACAGCTCTGACAATAGCCCTTTCAGTCCTTTCTGATGTAGCCTTGTGACGTCCACCAGCATGAAACCTGTTGTAGCCGTCAGGATCTTTCAGAAAATTGTCCGCTGGCGTTGTTTCGCCGAATCTTCTCAGCAATCTTCCGGTTACTCATTCCTTCCACATTCAATGCAAGAATTTTCCCTTGTTCAATTTCGGAAAACTTTGTAGCTTTAGGCACATTGGAAATGCAATCTGGATCTCGGTGTATGCGACGATTGAGTTGAATATTTTCCGAAACAATCTGGAAAGAAATGAAGATGTATTAGGGATTTATAGTTTTGAAGTGTTGATAAGTTTTGAAGCGTTGTAATGTGATAATAATGATACAAGGTTTACATTTCAAAGTATTCACGAAATATTCATTTACAATATATTATGCCCCTTAATCCACTTAAATACAGAGCTAAATTTCTAAAAAAAATGTTTAAAAAACATGTAGCTTTATAGTTTTGAATAGTAGTTTAGTATGACATTATGTGTGACAAAAGTGAGTCTTTGAACTATAGACACAACCAATTTGACAAAATTTGGTACGGTTTTCGTCTACTCAATGTCACGCACGAGGCTTGAGACAGTCGGAGAATACGAAAAATGATACTTGCTCCAGTTGCTTCGCAGTAGGAATGAAATCGGGACACTCATAACTGCGAAGCGAATTTCTTAACCATTTAGCCATGTACACACACACACACACACACACACACACACATTAATACTAACTAAGCCATACTTCTCCTCTCACCCAATAATACAAGAACAAGAGTTGTATTTATGGAGTAATGCGGTATTGCTTCTTGTCAGAAAACAAATATATGGATAGTTTCCACGATAATCATGATCATGATCATCATGATCATCATCATCAGCATCATCATCATGTGTTAGTTAAGTTTTTGTGCCAAACAACTGTGTATGTATCTATCCACCCGTCTACACACCCACGCAAACTCCACAAATTATCTATCTATCTATCTGTCTATCTATCTATCTATCTATCTATCTATCTATCTATCTATCATCTATCTATTTATCATCTATCTATTTATTTATTTATTTGTTTGTTTATCTGTTTGTCTGTTTATCTTTCTGTCTGTCTGTCTATCTATCTGTCTGCCTGTCTGCATGTCTGTCTGTCTATCTATCTATCGAATTGATCGACCTGTCTGTCTGTTTATCTCTCTTTCTATTTATCTGCAAATTTTTTTCTCCAAAAATAAGACTCATTATGTAG
>NC_068985.1:77334785-77336721 GCF_001194135.2 Octopus bimaculoides
GAGAGTGGCGATAGTGAAGAAAAGCGGGTTGAAGAGAGGGGAGAGGAGCGATGAAGAGACTTTGAAAGAGAGACAAACGGAGACAGAGAAGATGACAAAGAATAAAAGAGATGAGGAGACGGAGAGGGCAAAGAAATATTTTGAAAGAGATCGGGATTAGGTAATAAAATAAAAGCAAAATGGAGGTAGAGAATTTTGTAAGTAAACAACGGTAAGCGATAAATGTTACATAAATAAAAACGAAACCTAAAGTAGAAAAAGAGTAAATACAAATTAATTTGCTATGAGTTTTTTCTACTTCATTTCAATTTCTTTATTGCTTCAATGGAAGCAATAAATATATTTACATATTATACATATTTGCGTATTGTTGAAGCAAATGTTATTTTTCGGTCATAGTTACACAACCTTTCCTGCTTATCAACAACTGTTCAACAGTGAAATATGAAATAGAGTGGAACCTGTTTATCAGCCCAGCAAACATGACGCAAGTAAAGTCATGATTTTTGTATGTGTGTGTGTCTTTAGATGTGTGTGTGTGTCTTTAGATGTGTGTGTGTGTGTCTTTAGATGTGTGTGTGTGAGTATGTCTGTGTGTGTCAGTTGTTACAAAAATGTATGTATATTCACATACACATACATCATCACATACACTCACACACATATACTTCTCAGTCATCGGCTTAAAGTACGTGACGAACGCACAAAAACACACATACATTCTCATACACACTCATATAGAAAATGTGGCGTCGTCGTTGTTATGGTATAAAATGTCGTTTACGATAATTGACTTGTAGAAAGATTATAATGTTAAATTTTTGTAATGCAAATATGTCAATGAAAATAAAGTTTATTTGGTAGCCGAAAGATTATTGAATCTTTTGATACCCCATACGTCAAAATCGGCAACTAAGTTTTGAATGCATAAGGAACATGTGCGCGCGTGCGCGCGCGCACACACACACACACACACAAACAAACAAACTTTGCTTTATCTGTTAAGATATACAATTTCGTCGAGTTGTTTGTGTCTACATAGCTTGTTTGTAGAGCACCATTCTGCATGTAGTTACATCTTTGTTACTACTAGCGAGAAGACAGAGTAAAAGGAATGTAGATAGATAGAAACGATAAGGGGCCAACTTTCGCGCGCGTAGTGCGAAAGGCTACCTCTGGTCAGACTCCGAATAGCTGAAGGAGACCTACTGATATTTGCTTGTGTATTTATATTTTTGTTAATTTAATTAGGTCAACCGAAAATAATAAGATTCTTCACCATATCAAATCATAAATGTTTATGTAAAGGTCTCAGAGGTCAGTTGATTCTCATCAATCTCTCAGTGCAGGAATGAGCCGAAAACTTGTTTGACAATGTGGAAAAATGTCGATTCGCTTTCGAATCTTAGCTTGGCTATTTTGTAGCTTTCGTCTCGCTTGCGTCGTAAGTACTGTTTGATAAACGGTCACGTGAAACTCTGAGTAACAGTTTTTCCCAGCTTTAATAAACAGTGTGTGTGTGTGTGTAAACACGGCTAAATAAGCGCTTGCAATGCAGCAAAATCATATCTCATTTATCAAGCAAATATTTGATTAGGTGTCCACCAGTAACTTGAAGTAAACATTATTAATTGTAAATTTGTCAGTCCTGAAATAGAGATTGTAGATGTCGGAGAATCAAAGTTACATTTTTGCATTCAAAGCAATGTACAAATATAGCTGCAGATATTTTTTTTTCCTTTCCCTTCTAATATCGATGTACCATTCTTGTACTTGAACATGTTTACTTTGAGACAAATCAATGCTATATAATTATTCAATTGTTATCTACTGGAATTACATGGAATTACATGAGCTTTCCTTTTTCTATTTATCCGAATGTTGATTTGTGGCTATATATATATATATATATATATATATATATATATATATATAT
>NC_068985.1:77337696-77339854 GCF_001194135.2 Octopus bimaculoides
ATAAATGGAAATCACACACATAGAATGTCGCTAAATCTTCATCAGTTATCGTCGAGGATTTAGCGACAGTCTATGTATTTTCCGTTTGTTCTGTTTGTTGCATTTCTATATAATTTTTGAACGCGCGCACAATGCACACTTTCGAATACTACTGGTAACATGCATATAACCCACTTATAGCCTGTTGCATGATCAGGTCGTTGGCGACTAAACTGGTAACCCCACCGTGCTTGCTTGCTGAGGAGGGAGATTTAGACACCCTGCGGGATGAAAAATAAAACCCGTCAAAGGGCGAAGGAACTGGTGAGAGTCTGCGGTCATCCAGTAGTATGTATATAGAGGAGAGTTAATTTCAATGAGGAAAAATCCCCTAGCCAGTGTTACGGTGAAGTCATAGAGAACAGCATGGGTGGGGGAAGTAGTTGGGTGTATTGATATTCATTCGAAGTACGAGTTTCATTCGGCGAACCTACATGACACAATCCGGACGGAAGAGTTTCTTCAGTCAATGGTCAGTCTTCGGTCAACCAATCCAGTAAGCGGATTACTGCAAGTTGATAGAACTGGTGATTCATCAATTCACTTTAGCTACTTGAAAGCACTAAGGACTTCTGAACCGCATAGTGTCACCAACTAATACTAATATAACTTTCTACTAAAGGCACATGGCCAGCAAGTTTATGGGAGGAGTTAAGTAGATTACATTGACCCCGGTACTCAACTGGTACTTAATTTAACGACCCCGAAAGAATGAAAGGCAAAGTTGACCGCGGCTGAATTTGAACTCAGAACGCAAAGACAGACGAAATTCTGCTAAGCATCTTGCCCGGCGTGCTAACGACTCTACCAGTTCGCCACCTTAAGTAATGGTTAGATAGATAGATAGATAGATAGATAGATAGATAGATAGATAGATAGATAGATAGATAGATAGATAGAGTATGCACATATATGTATACATACATAAATATATATGTATATATGTAAATGTATATATATATATAGTCAATCCAAACAAGAACAAGCAAGAAAAAACAACAACGCAAGGACGTGGAATAAAGGAAAGGAAAGAAAAGAAAGAGGATTTCACGTTTCGAGCAGAGCTCTTCATCAGAAATACAGAAAAAGTCCAAAGAAGTGAAGACGGAGAAAGAAAATCGCCAACGATACACACGCGGTCACATATTGAAATGACCGGAAGGGAATGGGTGAAGAAAAAGTTCTTTCTAAGACAGGAGAGTGCAAGAGAAGGAGATATGTGTGGGTATGTCCGTGCGCGCAGGTCTGTATGTGTATGTAATGATAGCACGTGTATGTGTATGTGCATGTGTGTGTGTGTGTGTGTGTGTGTGTGTAGTTGTGGCTGTTTAAGTATGTGTGTGGTTGGACTTAGTGTCGCTTAAGGTCGTATGAAGAATTTATAGTAAGAATTTTGGTAGGAGTGGCTGTCTGTTGTGTGTTTCTCTTCACATGAGCGTAGGAGAATGGTAAGTAGAAAGATAGTTTGAAGTATGTGTGTGCGTGTATGTATATGTAGTATATGTAGTGTGTACGTGTGTTTTGTTTGCAGTGTGTGTGTGTATGTATGTGTACGTGTGGGTATGTGTGTATGCGTGAGGTTGTGTGTGGGTTGTGTCTGTGGAGTAAATATACTTTATTCTGTTTGTGTGCGCGTACGTGTGTGTGCTTATATGTGCGTGTGTATGTCCATGTATGTATAATTGTGTGCGTCTATGTATGAGTGTGTGTTGTGTGTATGTATGTCTGTGTTCATTTGTGCGTGCGTGTGTATGTATGTGTGTGCGTGTGTGTATATGTGTGTGCGAGTGTATGTGCGTGTGTACATGTGTGTGTATGTATATGCGTGTGTATTTTGTATTTTGTATACACATTCACTGCTTTCTTCCAAAGAATCTAATGCTCTTAGCTTAGTTTTTCCTTGGGGCGGCCAGATTGGAGAAATATCGAGAATAACCAGCCGAAATTGCAAGGATAATCTGGATCTCGACTAAAGAAAGAAAACTCCGAATGACCTGTCCATGTTTGCTTTGTATCGTCTATCTGGATGTTTTGTCCCCTTCTTGTATCACCTAACTGTCTGGATGTTTTGCGTCCTTGTCCCATTCTGTATTATTTATACATACATATATATATATAT
>NC_068985.1:77340209-77340938 GCF_001194135.2 Octopus bimaculoides
ATATATATATACATAGAGAGAGAGAGAGAGAGAGAGAGAGAGAGAGAGACACGCATATACATACATTCTCTTTCTCTTCCTCAGTGTGAACATATATATGTATATGAATGTGTGTATATATATATATATATATATATATATGCACACGCATGTACGGGCGAATATAAAATTGCATCATCAAATGTATACACACCTAAACATGTATGTACATGCTTATATAACACTATGTAACTATATATTTAATGTGTGCGTGCGAGTGTGTGTGTGTATACGTAATTAGGATAAAGTCATTATTTAATGATTTATCAGTGGCTAGCATGCTAAAATACCATAATGGTTATTTTATATTAAAATTACAAGGGCGTTGTATAACGCTAGTCTGCTAGAAGTAAACCCCAAATGGTTTAGGAACGACTAAGATTATTACGCCATAACACAATATACAGGGTGTCCACAAAGTCTGAGTACATGGGGATTAACACATACTTTAAGAAATTATTATTTCTCATATTTAATTATGTCATGATATTATTTACTCCATGTACCCAGACTTTGTGGACACCCTGTATAATCCTCTACACACTATAAATCCTCGCTGTCTATTTTCCTCGCCTTCAACATTATGTTGTGGAGTAAAAATCTTAGTGGTTCCTAAGCCATTTCTAGCAGATGGGCGTTATTCAATGCCCTTATTGTAATTATATATATATAACAATTGCATCGTGGAGG
>NC_068985.1:77340948-77344399 GCF_001194135.2 Octopus bimaculoides
TGTATAATCTCCCATATATATATATATATATACATATATGCATATCCTCTGAACAGTATTGTTTGTAAAAGCCATTGCATTAGCTATCCCGTTTGTTTTTCCAGCTCTACCTTCACACAGATGCGTGAAGCTTCTTCCAAACTCTCCTATTTTGCATCCGCTCATTGTCACGTATACATCCAGCAGGTGCGAAAACATATCCGATCATTACCCAATGCCTCCTTCCTATTACAAGACAGTGGGGTGTGGTTTGGAGCATTGATTTGGCCACTAATTCCTCATGCTGGAGTGTATAGTATGCTTCATTAGGGAGAAGCGCTTCCAGATTTAGACATTAACTGAACACACTACATGTTTTGGAACCCATAATCCGCATGGACCGCAACATAATCAAAAGGCTTATATGTTTACAATTATTGTGAGACTTTCTGGTGAAGTCTTAAATTCAGTGATGCTCTAAAATTGTTATAGCTTAGGGCCTCACCGAGTTTAAATCCGGCACTGGATTTAAATCATCGTACATCTGGAATAATAGGTAAATTCATCCCACCTAGTCATATCGTTGACTACCTATGTGCTTGGTGTTTTCAGTCGAAGTCAATTTTGGCTAAGCAACAAGATCTCTTCTCACTCCAGCCAGAGGTGATGCTCTGACGGTATCTCTTCCATTACACATATAGTGGGATTCGGATTTAGTTTCAGTCCCCACCAAACTCCTCAGATTTTTCTTTCTTCTTGCTCATGGAAAAATACTTTTTACAGCGGATAACAAAAAAAATCTAGCTAAATTGCTTCCACAGTGACTATCTGTTTCTCATTGCACCAGGAGTTTCAGACTAACGCTCACACACATGCGCGCGCGCACAAACGTGCCGGCGTACATGGCATTCATGCTGATATCTGTTGTAGCCACTTGGCTTCGTGAGTTGATGAGTTGGTAGGGGTGACGATGTGGGTTGCATTGGTATAGATGTTTGTGATGGTGTGTAGGTATTGTTGGTGGTGCAGTGGTCATATTGTTCTTGCTAATAGTATTATTCTGGGTGTTTACTTTCAAGTCAATCCTGAAAGACCCAATATCAAAGACATTTCATTTAGCATTTAAAATACACTAGGATACCACGTCATATGTCTTTATTTGAAATAGATTTGCTTATCTACTTCACACTCCATATTACTGTTGCTGTCGGTGGTTGTGTTGGTGTTGATAGAAACACTCACGCACTCATACATACATACATACATACATGCATGCATGCATACATACATGCATACATACATACATGCATACATACATTCGTATGTGTGTGTGTGTGTGTGAGTATAAATATATATATATATGTGTGTGTGTGTGTGTGTGTGTGTGTGTGTATACTCACATTATAGACATTATTTGTGTGTGTGTGTGTGATGATTGTTTTTCAGATCGTTAACTATATACCTTGATCGTCACTGAAACGCAAGCGAAATTACAGACCGTATCCCGACATTAATGGTTATACTTTACAATTTCCGTAAACGCGAAATCGCGCACCCTAAGGTAGACGCAATGCGGGGGTGCCTGTATTTCTCAACTGGACTTTCCCCATTGATATTTTCCGTTGCATTCCAAAATGGATCTTAATTATCTGTTATGGTGTTACCATGTGTATTCATAAGGACTAATATAAAATAAATAGGGTAAAGAGTAAAGACCCCCTTCGGTCCTGAATGCATCTAGAAAGTCTCATTTCGAGGTACAAATCCAAGCAAGATTGTTTATGGCAGACCAACAGTCACCCATGCATACCAGTCTCTCCTCTCGACGTCACCGATGTTATCCAACTGAAAGGCTGATACAGCTTGGAACTAGTAACGTCGCAACTCATTTCTACAGCGAAGTGAAGTGGAGCAATAAAGTGTCTTACTCAATAATATAACACAGCCAAGTTCAGGAATCGAACTCACTACCTCATGAACCCGACGCTCTAACCACTGAGCCATACGCATTCACTATAAAATAAATTATGTCTAATATATATATATATTATAAATTATAAACCAGGATGAAAGTAATATGATATTTCAGAGTTACGATCATTAAGAATCTAAGTAAACTAGAGTTTACTTGCATTTGCTAATATCGAGTAGATAGCGGTAATGTAATATTTATAGTAATATTTGAATATTTGAAAGATTAGTAAGCTTATGTAGGATTATTTATCTATGTATATAGCTGTTCGGTAGTATTTGAATAATTTAGAAATTTTAAGTGGGCAAATGGCTATTCTCTATGAGTTCGTGTTAAGAAGATAATATTTAGCAAAAACTATTTCAGCAAAAACGAGTTTCAGTAATACAAAGGTTCCATAGTCTTCTATTTCTAGTAAATGAATTTGCTTTGTCCAGGACTTTGTAAGTTAACTGAAGGGTAGGCTGTTATTTCTTAACTTCCAGATACATTTCGAGAGGGATGTAGTAGTACTCTTTGTTGGTTTGCAGCATGAATGCGTATGTGGGCAATAAGATCGATAATAGCTTGGCAAAATGAGCAGTGTACGTATCATGTATTTATATCATGTATAGATTTCAAGCATCACTATAACAATACTTCTCCTTCAGATCACAACTACATACAAATAATAACTCAATGCAGAGAGATTGTAGGCCGCTATTATGCACATAGATTTACATAAGAATGTATGTGTATGTATATGTGTGTGAATGTATGCGTATGTGCGTGCTTGTTGGCTTTCTATTAAGCTTTAAGCATGTTTGTGTACGTGTGTGAGTGTGTCTGGATTGCTGACTGACTGCTAATTATTTCTCTGTCTGTCTATGTCTCTTACTTTCTCTCTCTCTTTCTCTCCCCTCTTTATTTTTCCCCCCTTTCTAGCTTTCTCTCCCCTCTCTCTCTCTCTCTCTCTCTCTCTCTCTCTCTCTCTCTCTCTCTCTCTCTCTCTCTCTCTCTCTCTCTCTCTAACTATCTATCTATCTATCTATCTATCTATCTATATATATATATATATATATATATATACACATATATATATGTATATGCATGTATGTATACGTGTGTGTATGGGGGGTGTCTATCTGTCTGACTGTGTACGTATGTATACATGTAATTACGAATGTTTAAAGCATCTCGTCTGCTGAAAATAAGATAGAAAAATTATTATGTTGATGACGCCCATCGTTGTAGAAACGGGTACCTGGATACCCTTTCCATAATAGTTTTATAGAATGCTTGATACTTGAAATCATTTTCTCTTCTCAATTACTGAAAAGCGATTGGTTTACCTTCTCTGTTTGCATATATAGTTTCAATAAATCAACAATTTGTCTTGCATGTTATCTAATATACCCTTATTTGTGTTATATATATATATATAGGTTATGTGAGGTAATGGTAGATAGATCGATAGATAGATATACACACATATATACATATATACATACACATCTCTCT
>NC_068985.1:77345568-77346377 GCF_001194135.2 Octopus bimaculoides
AGGGTGTGGATGCATATAAGCATATAGAAACAAATGAGCAAAGTACAATATTGTGAGCATAGCAAGGGGAAATAAGGTCCCGTAAAGTATTTATAAAATCCATGGTATTGCACTCTGCTGCATTTCACTTGTATTCTTGCCTTTGCTTTTATTCTTATTCTACTCTATTTAAAAGAATAAGCACACCTTATCTATTCTTAACTGACTTTTATATGTGTTAGCCCCCCTCACTACTTAGACCCTCTGAAGAAGCCTAGGGGCACATCCATTATCCAAGCCTTGTCTATTCATCCCTGCATAACATTGAAGTGATGGAGATAACCAGGAAGATTTTGTTTCCTCTTGGCAGAAACGGCCGTAAGGAACAAGTACCTGTACACCCATTTATATCTTTGCTCATTTGCTCAGTTGCTCATTTGTTTCTATATACTTATATGTATTCAAACCCTTGTCTATGCAATTATCAGCTTTTTCTACACGCTAATCTGTATAACTCATACATGTGTGTGTATTCATCCTTTACAATTGAATAGACATACTTGAATGTTTACTGGCTGATGTCTGTCGATTTTATATCCTCTCCATTTTCTTATTTATCGTATAAATCGTGAGTAAATCACTCTTTTACCTCCGCCAATAACTGGCACTTGACTATGAATAATTGGGTAAACTACCAGCGGTATATTGGATAGGTACTATCCCTTAGTTGGTTTCTCAACCTCTAACTCACACAGAAATATATATACATATATATATATATATATATATATATATGTATACACACACATACATACATACACACACACACA
>NC_068985.1:77346425-77347713 GCF_001194135.2 Octopus bimaculoides
ATATATATATATATATATATATACAGGGTGCGTAAGGTATTTGAGGACATACCTTTTTGGGATAATTGCTGCATTTTTTCCTAACTCTGTATAATATTTGTTTCAGAAAATAATAATGGTAGACCCTCAGCTTACTCAATATATGAAGAGGCATGCGGTTATTGTGGTTGTAAAGGCTGAGCATAGCGATTTAGAAATATCTCGATTTCTAAAAGTTGCCAGGTCTTTCCTTTACAAAGTTTGGAAGGAGCTAGAGACTGGAGATGGAAACCTATCACCAGTATCAAAGCATAAGAAGCATTCTAAACGCACTGAAATAATCAGAACACCTGAGTTTATCCAGAAAGTTCAACAGACCATTGATTACAATCCCAGAAAGTCCATCAGGTCAATTGCAAAAGATCTCCATGTGTCAGAAGAAACATTCAGAAATGTCGTCCACGAAGACATCATATATAAGTCTTATATGATGAGGAAAGGTCAATTTGTCAGAAAAAGCCAAAGAAAATCACTACATCAGATTTAAAAGGTTCTTAAGCAAACTGAAAAATGCAGCAGAAGATTTTATCCGGTTTTTCTCAAATGAGAAAAACTTCGACCGAGATCAAAAAGTTAACAGAAGAAATGATAGATGATTATGTGCAGACCCTTCTAAAGTTCCAAGTGTTATGCATACAAAATTTCCTGCAACTGTCATGGTTTTAGGGGTTGTCAGCAATGAAGGACATGTGATGTTTCCTTACTTATTTCCATTGAGGTCCTAGAAATAATTGTTAAGCCCTGGATAGACAGTGTATGCAATGGAAGGCCATATGTGTTTCAGTAAGACTTTGCACTATCACACATGGTTCTAGTAACAAGGGAATGAATGGCTGAAAATTTTCATGATCACATAACCCCTAACGTTTGGCCTCCTAATTCCCCAAATCTCAATCTATTGGACTATTACATATGGAGCGTTGTTGAGAGAGAGGTCAATGAACACGCCCATAGCACCAAAGATTCTTTGAAAGCTGCCATAGTTAGAGTAATGTTCAAAATGAATCAGGACCACTTGATTCGAGCATGTAGAGGGTTTAGATTTCATAAAGAAGCAGTCGTTGAAGCTGAAGGTGGCTTTATTGAATAATATTATAGAAACGAAGGTTTACTTTTATCCTCATAGCATTTTTTGATAAATAAAGTTATTATCTGTCATTATATATGTTTTATTTTTTTATAAACATAAATCTGTCCTCAAATATCATACGCACCGTATATATATATATATATATATATATATATATAT
>NC_068985.1:77351913-77358320 GCF_001194135.2 Octopus bimaculoides
CGTCGTCATCATCGTCGTCGTCATCATCGTCGTCGTCATCATCGTCGTCGTCATCATCGTCGTCGTCATTGTCATCGCCATCCTGGTCCACTCCTCCACCCCTCTTCCTTATCATCATCCTCATCATATTCATTAACATCTTCATCATCTAATGTTCATCTTTCTGAGTTGGCATGAATTTTCACAGATCCTTAAACTTGACATCTTCCCAAGTTACCATGGGTTGGGCGAACCCTGACAATACAGCATACTGCTTACGACCCACTCCCACGTTGATTTCAAATCCTCTCAATCTGTGAGGTTGTGAGGTTCAGCATTCTGAAATCTTCAACAATTCTTACCATCTCTCCCTAAATCTTCCTCTTTTTTTTCCGCCTTTAGTCGAGCAAATCGACCCCAGGACTTATTCTTTGTAAGCCTAGTACTTATTCTATCAGTCTGTTTTTCCGAACCGCTAAGTTACGGAGACGTAAACACACCAGCATCGGTTGTCAAGCGATGTTGGGGGGACAAACACAGACACACAAACACACACACATATATATATGTATACATATACATATATACGACGGGCTTCTTTCAGTTTCCGTCTACCAAATCCACTCACGAGGCTTTGGTCGGCTCGAGGCTATAGTAGAAGACACTTGCCCAAAGTGCCACGCAGTGGGACTGAACCCGGAACCATGTGGTTGGTAAGCAAGCTATTTACCACACAGCCACTCCTAGTAAAAGTTGTTTGTTTACATGAAATCACTTAAAAAATTGTTTTTTAAGATTTGTCTGTTATTTCTAGCATATGGAGAAATCTCCTAGGCTTAACTTCATGTGCTGGTTTAAAGTCACCTAAAAAAGAATCTGGGGTCAATACATTCGACTAAAAATTTCTCAAGGAGGTTCCCCAATGCTGTCCAATGAGTGAAACAAGTAAAGAGATTTTTAGAAAATAATAAAAATCGAAGAATAACCAAAATATATAACCGAGGGGATTATAAAACATTTTCAAGAGATTTTGCTGTTATTTCTAGCATGTGGAGAGACCTCCTAGGCTTAATTTCATGCGCTTGTTGAAAATCATTAAAACAAAATTCTGGGGTCGATACATTCGACTAAAAATTCATCAAGGTGGTGCCCCAGCATGGCCACAGTCTAATGACTGCAACAAGTAAAAAAAACTGAAAAATGTAACCGTGTGGCTTTTGTTCACTTTCACACTTTAGCTATGGGGCTTTTGTCCGAGGGACTTTTGTCCGTAGGACTTTTGCCCGTAGGACTTTTGTCCTAGGGAGGCTTTTGTCCAGATCTTGCCCAAAACAGACCTTCTGCGAGGTCTTTCGACCAACTAGAAATAGCAGTTAAATTTCTCCTGGTCCACAGCCTGCCGTCTTTGTGATAGGGATAGGAGATACAATGCTTAATGTTTGCTGGGGTAGGCTATTTCTCACTGAATGGTGATAGTTTGAGTACCTTTAGTCATGGATCTGCTCAATTAGAGCCAACTTGAGGCCAAAAACAACATTCAACTCCTCTCAGCATACATGCTGCATTCTTTATATCCAGCCTATTTCTACTGTTCGGATTGTGCTGTATAAATCAACTTTGCTCTTTTGGTATCTGTGCATACACATCAAAGAAAGACAAGCCTGTACAGAAATCTTCCTTTCTGGATAATATCCTCAGGGATGGTATCGATTGCTGAGAATGTAGAACGTTGATTTTAAAGAGTATAAGTAAATGTAAAACAAGTTTAAACTGAAGTGATAAGAAAGACTAAGATCAATAGAGGAATCTTTAGCAGCGATAACTTATCTTTGTTGCTTTATAGCGATATGTGTGATACCTTTGAAACTGCTACAAAAATTGTGTGAAGAAGTACTGTGAAATGTAGCACATTTGATACATCAATGATTTAAAACTGTTTCTGTAATATACGATAATGTATAGATTGCTCATTGAGAATAATGTTAAACAATATATATTGCAGAGAGTATGGAAATGTGTAAATAGGACTCACACACGCTCTCTCTCCCCTTATAATCGTGCTAAATGTCATCAGCCTTTGTGATTTCACATCCCAATGAGAATATAATGTAGATAAGCAATCGAGGAACCTTCCGTGCATTTGCTTGATATGCAAGAAACTGAAGTCAAATCCTCCTCAAATTCTAGTCTACTGAATTAAAAATTGTTAAATACATATGATAAATTAATACTGATTATCGAAGGCCAGACAGTAAAGCAAGATGATGACGGTAAGAATGCCGGTCAGATTATAAATTATGGATACAGATATATTTCTCTCGGTATATGCGAACACTATCGGGACTGAAGCAACATCTCTACACGAAACTAGATCTGAAGCCGCTATAATCCTTTCAACTATAGGGACAAAGCCTAAAATTTTGCGGGAGAGGGATAGTCGATCACACCGACTCCAGTGCATAATTGGTATTTATTTTATCGACCCTGAAAGGTTGAAAAGTAAAGTCGACCTCAGCGGAATTTGAACTCAAAACGTAAGGACGGAAGAAACGTCGCTAGGCATTTTGCACGATGTGCTAACGATTCTGCCAGCTCGCCGCCCTAGGAGTTACTATAATGGAACTCTATAACTCCATTTCTTGCAAATCATTTATTTATTTATTTATTTATTGCCAAAAACCCCTGTTTTCAGATACGGAGATTCCAGAAAATTGCCAAAAATCAGCATTTTGAAATTTCTGCCCCCAACTTCCTCCAATTTCTTCATTTTTCACTTTTTTCCCTAACCTTAACCGTAACCCTAACCCTAAAACCCCAACCCTAACTACAAAAATTTTTGGAAATTTTTTTCAGAATCACAATCTCCGTATTTTTCCACATATTTTGAAAAGAACAATTTCTGAAAAAAAGTTAAAAGTGAAGAAATTAAGAATGGGAGTAATTTCAAAATGCCGATTTTTGCCAATTTTTTTGGCAGATTCGTATTCTCCGTAGCCGAAAATGGGCGTTTGTGTAGAAAAAAAAAATAATAAATTTTAAAAAAAGAGGTGTTTTGAGAGTGGGTACAAATGGAACTGTTGCTGAAAAATGTTTTCAAAGTCTTCCTAATATTTTGCAAGTTCCCACATAGACTCTGCCAAACTACCAAACAGCATTATTTACAAATAATCCAGAAAAACACACTCAACACCAATAATAATACTGACAGCAACAACAGAAATAAAAACAGAAAGTAGCATTATCCTCCTTCCCAACGTCTCAGACCTCGAAAAATAATTTGAAACAAACGGTTCACACACAAAATCAAACTTTGTAAACGATATGAATCTAAAAATTTTGCAAAGCAACACTAACGGCATTAAAACTCCTTTATCGAATTAAAAGATTTTATCGTCACGTAATTCATATAGCAATAATTCAGGAAACATACTATCAAAACAACGAACATTCACCATACTAAATTACACTCAGACCGAACTTAAAAGATCCTTTTATAACGAGGATAGTCATATAATTTACAGGAAAAATAGCCTTGTATTCAATTCAATATACACCACCAATATCATTTATAAACAATCGAAAACCATACTGCTCTAGGAGAGCTGGTTTTCAAAATAAAAACAAACACAAAGTACATTGATATAATAATAAATGACGACTTACATATGCATACATACAAATGTACATAGTTACACCCATTTTTCATCCGAGTAAAAAATTTCGTGAAGGTCGACTTTGTCTTTCACTTTTTGGGGATAGATAAAATAGTATCAGTCATGTACAATGACTGATATAATTAACTATCTTGCTGTGATATTTAGTTTAACGATCGCTGATTGTTTCAGTCGATTTATCTAGGTTAGGCGTCTCTACACTAACACGCTATCAACGATGTTGCTGTTCCCGAAAGCGCAGGTGAAGCTTTGTGGTAAGAAGTTTGGTTCCCAGCCACATGGTTCCGGGTTCACTTCTATTACGTGGCACCTTGGGCAATTCTCTTCTATAGCCTCGGGCCGACTATCTATCTGTATACAATGTGTGTGTGTGTGTGTGTGTGTGTCTGTGTGTCCCACAACCGGTGTTGGTGAATTTACCGACTCCGTAACTTAACGGTTCTGCAAAAGAGACAGAGTAATTACCAAGGTTAAAAATAAAATAAGTACAGGGTTGATTTGTTCGACTAAAATTCTTCAAGGCGGTGCCCCAGTATGGCCGCAATCTAATGACTGAAATAAGTAAAAGATAAAAGTGTTATATGAACGTTATGGGATTTTCATGGCAAAATACAAAGATAGTTTTTTGTTCCACCTTTCTGATATAATACATACAAAAACATCTGAAACGAAAATATGAAAGTCTGTAACCAAGTATAATTGTTATACATCGCAATGATATGCATAGAATAATTGATTAAAGGACATTACAAATTGCTTTTTGAGTTGGTCATTTATATATGTGATTATGTCGTTACAATATATATAGTACAACTAACTGCTTCGAGAAGTAGTACAAAAGTTATTTGTTGATATCAGGTTCATTCTGTATGATAGTTAGTTTCAACTGTGAGATACTACTGAAGAGAGACAGAGTGAGTCTGGGTAAGCATCGTGAGGGTAAAAACCCATTTTTGCGCATTGACCAACATACTGCGAGTTCTGTGCTCTTCGGCTAGACGCCGAGTGACGTCTAGATAAGAGAAAAAACTTATTAGATAAGAGAAAAAACTTATTAGATAAGAGAAAAAACTTATTAGATAAGAGAAAGAACTTCTCCCTTGTATCAGTTCTGATCCATGTATGGCTCGTGAAAGATCAAGATATCAGCTTATTCTCATAGTGCAAAGGGAGAAAACAATAGGCCGATAACTTGGAAAAATGTGTACTTGGTTTCAAATCCTAGCTTAGGTATTTGGTATTTGTTCGCTACACACACATCTCATTCATTCACTATCTATCTATATGTGTGTGTGTACATGTGTGTGTGTGTACATGTGTGTGTGTACATGTGTGTGTGTACATGTGTGTGTGTACATGTGTGTGTGTACATGTGTGTGTGTACATGTGTGTGTGTTTTTGTATACACACACACGCACACACACATACACGTTCCATTCATACAATCAAGTGCTCCCTGAGGATTGGTCTTGGTTGAGCATCTATATGCATTTGGAACATCTATAGCAGAGTTCCAAACAACTGTTAGGGTGAAACGGGTGTAGGAACTTTAATACAAACTTGTATTTATCCTTATTTTTCATATATACGAGGGTCAGCAGAAAAGTTCATAGGCTAACCAAGATGCACTCATGGACTGTTACGAAATAAGGCTTATTTATCAACATAGTTTTCTTTGCGGTCCACACATATCTTCCATCGGTGTTGTACTGCTTGGGTCCCATCGGTGACAATTGCAGGACGTCCAGACGTTGGGTCATCTTCAAGACTCACCCTTCCTCACTTAAATTCAACTGCCCTGTTCAGAAAGCTGGAGCGTCATCCCCTAATGTAGCAACAATGTCAGTATAAAGGTCCTTGGGGGCGGGGTAAACCATTTTTTCTGCAAGTACTTGATAACAGCGTGATGCTAAATTTTGTCCATTTCCAAAAGAAGTCACTAGCAGTTACTATTAAAGTCTTCTTTGAACAATCGGATGTCCGTTTACCTGGAAAGAAACGATGCAGTTATTAATAAGAAGACGTGAAATTAATGCATGCAAGATTTCACAGCTCCAGCATCAGTCCTTCACAGTCAGCCTATTAAATTTTCATCCCACCCTCTTATATACAAAACATCAACTTGTCGGTTAGATGCATTTTCACCACACCTGTTTGGACGCTCTGAACGTCAAAGAAGTGGAATAAAAACAGCAAAGCATTTTGTCCATTGCTATAAAAATTCGTCAAAAAGCAAAGTTGAACTCAGAATGTAAAAATTATCTTTTTTCTAGTGCTCTAACGACTCTGCCAATTCACCACTTTTAATTGATTCCGCCACTTCTCAAGCTCAAAGCCTTGCGTTAATGTTACAAATTATTTTTGTTATATGGACTCTCTCATAACTTCAAAGTCAATGAAAATAACTTGTCTGTAATTTTCTACAAAACTGTGCAATTCATTAATGTTCTTTGATATTATCTGTTTATATCACATCTAAGCACATTGATATCACATCTAACCTTGTCGTTTGTATCACGTCTAGTCATGGCTATACAGTTTTATACAGTCTCGATGGATAAAACATACAGCAAAGATTTACTTTAATACGAATATTGAATATGTACGTAAGTATATATACATGAAATTGGTTGTGTATATGTTTCAATGTGTGCTTCTGTAAGCGAATTTGCAGGTGTGTATATGTGTAAGGGAAAGAGAGAGAGGGAGTGCGAACACCTCTTTCTGTATATGTATGTGTGTGTGTGTGTAATA
>NC_068985.1:77358433-77362170 GCF_001194135.2 Octopus bimaculoides
ACACATATATATATATATATATATATGTATGCTTGTATGTATGTATGTATGTATGTATGTATGTATATGAGTGTCTCTAAGTGTATAAGTGTGTTCATTTGTCTATATGAGTTTGTATATATGTATGTATGTATGTATGTATATATGTATGTGCGCGCGCGTGTGTATGCATGTATATATGAGTCCTGGCTGTGAATTTAAATTGCATCCGGTAGTGTGGTCATAATATGGGAGTTCCAGGGTTCTAAGGAGTGTAGAACCACCTCTTAGCCATTATTGTCCCCAGGTCAACTATCATCTGGGAGTGGTACGACCATTCGGGGTCCCAGCTATAGGTTAGTTAGCATATGAACCACTGGAGGTGAAAGACCCCTTTTCTCGTTAGCACTTCTTTCAAGAAGGTCAACTCGTATTAAAAAGAAAAAAGATCTGAAGCGCAGCTGATTTCCGGTAGTCTCAGCATCTGATGTGCCACTGGTTTTATAGTTGATTCCACGAAAAGTGAATTCGGTGCTGTACAACACTTTTTTCACTCAAGGCAAATCCACGCACAGGAACTTATTGGACTCTTGGAACGTTTGCATGGGCCTATTGAGTTTAAAAAGTGGTCTTACTCGGTCACGAGTTGATTCCTATCATGTATGCATGCATGCGTGTATGTTTGTATGTATCTGATGATGTGTGTGCATAAAGGATTGCATATCAAGATATGCGTATGTCAAGCTCTGAAGTAATCTTGCACTAACCAGATTTCTAGAAGCTACTTGTGGCTGGTAGAAGGTACTAGTACTTCCTCCCAAGGATCTATTTCATTCACAGTCAAGGTAGTGACGCTAACGCTGAGAAGTGTACGACTCCAGTATCACTCAAAACTTCATAATGCAGGTATCTCCTCCTGCAATCTGGATTCCTGATACATAAAGTTTCGCGGCGATGGTAAGCCTGTCGGCGGGACCAAGAATTTTGTACTGCTTGAAGCTTATAGTAAAGTCTATACACGAGTGACAGCGGGAAAGAGTTGTTGATAGAGCCTTGCTTTATCTTCGAACTGAGGAAGGGCCTAGAAATGTTGGTTTAGCAATCACTCAGTCACCAGGAAAACGTGCCTATAACAATATCCCACATATCCATCGAAGCAACAAAACAAAAATAACACTTGGATATGTAACATAGTCAAGCGGTCAGGACGTCAGTGTTGCTGATAGAAATTAAGAATCCCTGACACGCAAAGATAACCTTGGAATACTTATAAGTTTCACAATATTTAGCAATCGAGTACTTCAGAGTCAACAAAGCTGATTAACTTCAGGGCATGTGCAGAGAACATTCTTATCTCTAGAGGTAAAATCTAGACTGTGAATACCTTCAAGATCGTCTTGATGGTACATACCTCTTTTCGTGAGGGCTCAGAACATTTCATGGCATGAGCACAAAACTAAAGGTAAGCATTTTGGATACATCTCACCCAATATTTGCTCAAGCAAGAAATTCTGGCACGGCTAGTGATATGCATCTCTTGGGTCTGGTCGTTTGAAAAGGAAGAATGTCACATGGAATATATACATATTTCTTTGTGTCACCAATGAAATAAACTGATCGAAGCGTAGAACAGTTCGGTGACTCGAAGCACTATTGTGTAATTATAACTTCAATATAACACCGAGCTACCTGAAGAGAGCTTCATTGCTGAAGTTGGTGATGGCTAAACCTTCTTTTGTAAAGGCTACTCTGAGAATGGACATCACCAGCTAGGCGTCAGCCTTGCTGCGAAACGGTCTCTACCTAAATTAGAATCTAAGTTTTATTTCTTTCTTTTTGTTACTTTTTTTCTTAATAACACCACTGTCACTAATCTTGACATTGCAGTCTATACATTGAACGAAATAAGTACATATGAATCGTAAAAGAGCATTCCTCACAAGGTAACACAAGAGAATATAACCCCAGTTACCAGAAATAGCCCACCTCATAAAAACTATAGATAACCTTATATATAATACACCAACACCACACAAAACCGACCTTATACTTAGCATGAAATAAGGAAGCAAGGAAATAAACTACCATCTGTAAAAGAAAAAAAATATATATATATATATCTAAATTGTAATTAAAACTGTCAAAGCCGCAATATATGTTGTGCTGCACAGCTTCTGATGATCTTTCCTAACGATTTCACATTCATAACACAGCAAGCATTACAATCCCAAATCTTGCATTCCACCTTCACGCAAGTACTTGAGATTTGAAGCTTCCACATTTAGGACGGTTCTACAGTTACATACACAAACGTTCTCGACTTCATACAAAACTAAAACCATATGACGGATTAGTAAAAACTCGCTCTTCCAGAACACGCTAACCTGTTAACCACAGGCATGTTATCCCATCACTCCTGTTCGTTTTATCGAAACTACAACCTAAGTTGCATGCCACTTCAACTCGAATCTAGCCAATATATCCCCCTGGCTTTTTAACTATATCAATGATGTTATCTCAACCACCTACTTTCCCCTGACCCCATACTAAATGCTTCTCTCAGTTCTTTCTATCCGCAATACCATTCCACTGGAAATTCCATTCCATCGGCGATGTTGCTGCTGGCGTCAACTTGCTTTAACATGCTTTAACTGAACGTGAACTAACCATATTAATATCACTGGTCTCTGATGGCATGTGAAGCGCTTGGGGATAGGTCAACACTCCTGAGAGAACCATAACAAAACTATATTATTTGTTGTAAATAATGGGTTCACATTGTTTAAGATAATTTAATCCATAGGACCTGCTATAAAGTGGGGTGGGGTAGAATAGTTAGAGAATAGGGTAGACTGTTTTGCTGTAGTTATTTCATCTCTGCGCGCTGAGGTCAAATTTGCCTTTTATACTTTTCGGGTTCGATGAATAAAGTAACAGTTCAGGGCATTGGGTTGGCAGAATTGTCAGGGCGCTGGACGAGATGTCTTGTGTTACCTGCATGCATGTATGATGTATGTGTGTTTATGTTTGTGTTTGACTACCACCACCGTTTGACAACCGGTGTTAGTTTGTTAACGTTCCCGTAGCTTAGCGGTTTCGATGAAAGAGACCAATAGAATAAGTATCAGAGTTACAAAATTAAGTAATGGAGTCGATTTGTTCGACTAAACTCTTCAAGCCGATTCCCAGCATGGTCGCAGTCCAGTGACTGAAGTAAATAAAAGTTAAAGTTGCTTCTTTGCCAGTTATAACAGAGGAATCCTACTCTAACTCCCATAGCTAATAAATCCTACTTATTCTGATAATGCTACTATATTCTGTAATATTGACGTAACTAATTTATTCTAAAATGTCTGCCGGAACTAATTAATCTTCGATAACTATTTCCAGAAGAAGCATGAGACAGAATGATTTGAATAGATTTTGTTATGTAACTAAACAGAGTAAACAGTGAGGAAGATGGTATTGGGCCTACAGTGGAGGTCGTAGATGAAACAATGAATTGTATATATAATTGCTCTTTTGCTATATGTACATACATACATACATACATACATGTACATATTTATCTATCTATATACATACAAACACACACACACACACACACACACACGCACATGCAGGAGTGGCTGTGTGGTAAGAAGCTTGCCTCCCAACCACATGGTTCCAGGTTCAGTCCCACTGCGTGGCAAGTCTCTTCTACTATAGTCTCAGGCCGACCAAAACCTTATGAGTGGATTCTTTCTTTCGTATATATA
>NC_068985.1:77363329-77363897 GCF_001194135.2 Octopus bimaculoides
TTTGAAGTCAGGTAATAATAGTGATCCAGTGATGTCGGGATATTCTATAGTGAATTTAATGTTATTGAACGTCGTGAATAATCTGTCAGCCTCTTCACGGGAGGTTGTGAGTATGAGGATGTCATCTACGTACCTGGTGAAAAAGGCGCATGAGCGGCAGATGTTGAGTGCTCGACGTTCCAGATGGTTCATATAAGTGATGGCTAGGCCAGAGAGACTGGATCCCATGGGGAGACCTGTTGTCTGTTTACATATATGGTTCTGGAAAGAGAAGTAGGTGTTGTCCACGATGATGGACAAAAGTTGATGTATATCAGCTGCAGTAAGTCCGAAGCAGTGGATGTCGGACGCTACTATGCAGTCAAATGAAAATAAGCAAAAAGATATCAGGATATCCTGTTGCTTATTTTGATTTTGTTCACCTGAGCTGTGCGGATAATACTGGACTGACTTGGTGCTTCAACTTAAGTACCTAATTCAACTGAATCTTAATTATTTCTTCTATATACATATACATTTATACACACACACAGACACACACACACACACACACACACACACACACACA
>NC_068985.1:77364013-77366297 GCF_001194135.2 Octopus bimaculoides
CACACACACACACATATATATAGATATATATATGGTTTAGAAGCAAACTTCTTAATTTCACAACCAAACCTGCTCTGTTACATTATATAATACATACTATTAGCGCGAGCAGTTTGTATGAAAAATTAATTCGTTTATCAAATCTTATAGAAAACTATCTAGCTTTTACATGACGCCTTCGACTGCTCCAAGTCTCTGAGAATTTTAGTAACTTTCTAATGAAAGAAATAGCACTTGGAAATACCAATGGAGAAGATTTACTTATTGTGGAGCTCAAGTTTCCAGGGAGTGGTCAAGTCGCTTTGGTTTCCGGATCAAGAAGAATCTGAGAGGCAGTATCAAGTAAGAAGACTGTCACAGACTGGCAAATTTACGCACATAGCCAAATGAAGGCGTGCCACTCTTCCTCGTGATCTTCGCACACGAAGAAATTGTCACCATTAGCTTACTGGTAATAAGCACGCGTGCGCGCACACACGCGCACACACACTCATACACACAAACACACACATATGCATATACATATACATTCACTCAAACGCACACAGACTCATGTATTAAGTATTTTATGTATACATATGCATGTGGACGCGTGGACATGTGTGTGTGTGTGTGAGTGTGTATATAAGCCCAAGTGGACAGAGGGGAATCTATTACCTAACGTGTCCAGGATGTAAAACCCTATAAGGTCGCAAGTATCAGCGCTATCGTATGCCCCCATCGTGACGTCGAATGAGCCTTCAGGGTCAGTTCGTTTGACCCAGGTTGAATCCTGGTTGAATAGTAGCGTTTTCCTAGCGTGCATAATTATATCTATTTCTCTATCACTTAAGTCGGTAATTCGTCTAGCATATACTAACGCCGTATCAAGTAACATTTTCGATATCGATAAAAGTCTACTATATTGAATTGTCTGAACTAAAAGTGTTTCGTGTGGGCTCAAACCAATGTAACACCTCGATTGTGTTACGCCATAAAGAGAAATTACATACTTTCCTTATGTCTTTATTAACCCTTCTTAGGACGTGTTTACTCATCAGTCCGATTTCGGACTTGGCAGGGTTAATCAAGCGGCATTTAGGGTTGGAAGCGAAATTCGGTTTATGATCCTTGATAGTTATAAAAGCATTACGTTTAGATAGTATTTCTATCCTGTCGGCAATGTCCAGGTCAGTAGCTATTTATTTTGCCTCATTATTGATGTTATCATAGGTATGTGGTGCGGCCCGTCTATATTTTTGCGTGATGTTATTCTCTAAGAGCCTGTGGTAGTGATCATTATCTATCTTATAAAGGTTATTTCTCTTATCTGAAAATAGCAGGGTTCTATCTGAATTCTTAAGGAGATGTATATCGTATCTAAGTCTATGTTGAAAGGTGGACGAGGACTTACGGAACTTAAAGTTTGGTATAATACCCAGCGGGTCTGCTTCGAAAGATTCGAGTTCTTTGATCTTGGGTGGGAATCTTCTAGACCTGATGTTAAAGTGGTCTTTGTCCGAGTGTGATGTAGCTTGGTCGAAGGTTAAAGCTTTCCACCTCATGCGTCTTATAATATCAATGATTTTTCGAAGTAGCATTCTTTTGTATAGTTCATTTGATGGTGTAGGAATATTTTTAAATGAATATCCAAAGTTTTGTAAATCCATTAATGCGGAGAATATTACAGATAATTCGTGATTATGTAGAAGCGCCCAACCGGCGGTGGAATTGTGAGGAACGGACCTGGTAGTGGTCTGTTATCATACAGTTTGTGACCGGGGAGCGAAGAATCTTCGTTACAATATCACAAATCAGGAGAAAAGCATACCCTATAAAATATATGTCTAGTTCACGCTAGATATGAAACCAATGGTTTTTTTCTAAACTATTGCGTTACACACATATATATATATATATATGTGTGTGTGTATATATATATATATATATATATATATATATATATAACACAAATAATAAATGAGTATATGCATATATAAGTACAAGTATGTGCATACCTACATCTACCTGTATATATAGGTGCATATCTGGGTACAGGACATTGCAAACAAAACGTAGACAAAAAAATAATAATAACCAGAGTACAGAAAACACACAGACCACATAGACAACATTTTCCTTCATCAGCTGCCCCCACTCTAACACAGGGCGTTTCGAAGAGTTAGAGCAGGACGCATCGTTAAAATGGCTCTTCCCACGGACCACAAATTAAATTTGTACCATGGAGGAATGTAGTGGCGGACAGAAAACAAGACAGGAAAACAAACATATATATATATATATA
>NC_068985.1:77367245-77369889 GCF_001194135.2 Octopus bimaculoides
ATATATATGATATATGAGTATTTAACATTACATCAACAGTATAGTCTTGTATTTAAACTAAGTGACATTACTGCAAGAATACATTCATTAAATCTAAATCTATTTAGCACAGTGAAATAAAAAGAGGAAAAGCTAATACAAGCGCGCAAGTAGGGGGCCAACGAAATACGTGGGACCTTCATCAAAAGACGTCTCCAACTGAACGCGAGCAAAAAAGAATGTTAAATTATGCGGTAACTGTTAAAATTAAACATTTGTTTTAGATACAACCAGACAGTCGAGCGAAAATTCTTTACAAACGGAACTCAAATTTCAAAATGTGTCATCAAAAACTCTGTTACGTGACCCGTTAATACAAAACGCTTTAAGCCGGTGTATAAGACGCATTTTTTGTATACTTAAATATAACAGAAAATTATCAGGAGTCAAATGCTACCGTATCATAAGATGGGATACCGAGTGTATGAGTGTGTGATGAAACATATTAAATTTGTTTTCTCCACAAGATATACTTTTTCTCACAAAAAAGTAGTCAAGTTTATCTAATTTGCAAGAGTATGTCTTATATACCGGCAAATACGATTATTAATAGATAATTTGGTTTCATCCAGTAATGGACGCATGTTGCCATGGTGGCTGTTAAAAACAAACGAAGTTCGAATTTAGCAGATATGTCAAATTATCGTATATTTATCGTAAATTGAATTTTCTTTTAATTTTCACATAATTTAAAAGGTATTACAATCTACAATTTATTGATATATGTTAATAACTCAAATAACTTTCCTTAGTTATAATACTGCCTCTGTAACAATCAATTGCGTTGACAGGTAAAAAGCTATGTTAGTAGAATGCTCATGCGAGTGAGATTAACTAAAGTAACACTCACAATTGAGCAAATATGCGTGTGTGTGTGTGCATGTATATACATATGGTTAATACTTTTTATAACACATAAAATGAATAGTATACATTAATGTAGGACAAAAAATACTTCTTGTGAAAAACAGAAACAACTTTTTTTTATAGAATTTTTAGAGAATTCGACTAGAGTAGGCAAAATATCATTTGCATTGATACTTGAAAATTTTTTATACATAAATCTTACATCGATTTATCACAGCAAAACAGAAGCCTGGTGTCACTTTAGTTCTTGTTTGTCCTCAGTTAGATTCCCCGTATCACTAGTGCAACTAAAGGAATTGTACCCTGGAATTTATATTTCTGATGTGCAGAAACTACGATGTGTCTAGTCTCTCTGGCTGATGAGAGGACTTCTATTTTCATGTTTTTTTTTTTTGTCCTTTTCCGTTAATCGTTTCTATGTATCATTTCAATTTCATTGATTCGTAGTGCAAACAGTATCATACATTTTCGCCCTATCTATCAATATCTTTCCCTCTCGTTGTGACAATTTTATCATTTTCCCCCTCCGTCATTCCTTTTCTGTCTCTCTCTTCCTCTCTTCTCTCTTTCTTTTTTACTTTGTCTTTCTTTGTCACACTGATTTTTTTTATTTCCATCTTACTCTCCCTACTACTTACTAATTTTCTCCCTCTCTCAATGTTTCCTTTCTGTCCCTCTCTTATTTTTTTACCAGCTCGTTTTCACACTTACTCTCTTTTTTCCTTCGCTCACAATTCATCTATCTGCTGCCACCGTCATTGAGGATTAATCCTAGAACTACTTTCTTTTATTCTGTATTTTCGACTGAAATTTTCGTCAGACGCTTTTCAATTCTACACTTTTATCCCACACTACCAGACCTTAGTCCCTCCTTTCTTCTGTCCTTTCACACTACAGCTCGAGGTGGGTTGCTTTTTTCTGTACCTCATCGAAAGTATATTACATATATATATGTATGCATAATATATATTATATATATATTATATATACATATATATTATATATTATATATATACATATATATATATATATATTATATTTTATATATATATATATATATATATAAAATATATAGTATATATGTATATATAATATATAATATATATATGTATATGTATATGCATATATTGGTACAGTCACCAATTGTAAACAACATGAAGTACGAAAGCAAACGAGTAAAATACGCAAACAATGAGAGATAAAAATGGAAAACAGGACAAGTAACACAAATAACGACTCTTCATCAGTTGTCGGCTGTCTCTTTACTCCACATTTCAAGCATTCAACGACAATATGAGTCTTCGAAGACAGTTGCTCCCATAAACACCAAAATAAAATTTTGGATTTATGGAGGGTCAAAGTTGGAAACAGAAAAAAGACAGTGGAGACATACAAAGAAACCAAACGAAAACAAACATGGAGGGTCGTTAGACCAGAACGAGGAGAAAATAGTGAACGCTAGGAGAAATATCTTCCTTGAAAAGAGAAAAGACAGAAGAGAGAGAGAAGACGTCCAGTCCATAGAATGTCATACAGGAAAAGAAAGATAGTCACGTGTGAGGAAAAGAAAGATGGACGATGGTCACGTGGGAGCAACGAGAGAAAAAAAAGAGAAAGAGGGGAGAGAGAGAGAGACAGATAGAAAACGGTGATGGGGAGAAAACAGTATAGAGTCGCATCAAATAGGTTATGATAAACTTACTTGGAAATGTATGCGTAGCGTTCAATTAAATAATAA
>NC_068985.1:77371547-77374892 GCF_001194135.2 Octopus bimaculoides
TCATCAACTGTGCTGTGGTTGAAATTTTTAGAGACTACTTCTCTTGGAATCGATCCTCTTTTTTATGCATTCCTCGATTTTTTAAAACAGAATAGCAAAATATAAACCAACAAAAATGTAAATAAGTAAATCGACGACTCATGTATCAAAAGACATTTTTATTTAGCATCAACTTCAGTATCATTGCATTTTTTATTGGTTGCCTTTCTTTCTCTCTTATTTCCAGTTGTAAGATTTTTTCCTCAACTACATCTTAACAAGAATCTGCACAATCCCACAAATTCAACGGAAGGCCAACCAAATTAGTTACTATATGATTTGCCACATTTTTTTTTTTTTTTACTTAATGGCGATTCTTCTTATCACAATATACAATGTTCCTAATCTAAAACTCTCTTTCTGTTTCTTCAGAAATTAGAACGATCGTATAACTGTATTTTATCTTGTTCTGTAATTGAAATCATAGTATGGAAATTTCGGGTAACGTTTTCGACATAATCCTGGAAGTCATTAACACATATCTTGTGATAAAATTGTTTGTAGAATTCTTCTAATTCTTCCCCTACTCTTTACCAGAGGACAACAATGTCATCTATGTTCAAATAATCTAGGTTAACAATATATGCCTAGATTCAGGAATTTTATTAGTTTTTTGAGCATTATTTCTTTGATTTTATAATACTTATATTCACCAAACTCAGTAGTCTTTGGCGAAAATGTTTCCTGAACTTCTTAGTTTCAACAAATGCTAAAATGCATTCAAGGAAATGGTTTCATTTAGTTTCCTCTCTTATGTACTTCTTCTATCTTATTGACTTTCGAAAGCCTTATTAATTCTTTAATTTGTGGTAGATTTAAATTTCTTCCTTGAAGAGTTTTTATCAATATTTGATAGCTAAATCTCCTTGAAAAGATTTGCGGGAAAGGCTACTAGTCATTCTTGAATATTTTCGCACTATACTGGATAAGCATTCCATACTGCAACTATTGGTCTAAGGTTGCAATCATCCCCTCTTAATGCTATAACTCTACCAAACTTTGGGATTTCTAATTCAAAGTGACCTGAAATATTATTAAACTTTATTTGGTTTGTTTATGATACGTGAAAGATTTTGTACATTTCATCAATAAATAAATATTTTAAAATGGTTTACTTGTTTTATATCTTTGACAGAATCAACAAAAACAAGTTGCAGACAAAGCCTCGTGCATTGCCAAGTTATGACCTCAGGAAAATCATTCTCAAGTTTAGTACTCATTCCTGAATTCTTGCCAAACATCGCACTTCAGAACAAAACAAAACATACAATCAGGCTATTTTACTGTTTTTTTTTTTGTTTTTTTTTTAGCTATTCATTATCACATTCTGAAAAATACAGACTGTATAATACAGAAGTATATATTGTTTCAGTATCTTGTCCTTTCGACTTAATCAAATCGAATAAGAATATTGGTTAAAAATCACAATCTATAGCTTTCACAAAAATGATGCTAACTGACTTGCAATCATTGAAGCCTCAACAACGATAAGGCGAATTTTTACTGTTTGTTGAATTATTTTTCTAAATCTTTCGTTTTTAATTTCCTTCGCAGTACGATATATTATTTTAACGGCTACCTTATGAAAATGAAGTTTTATTACCATTTCAAATCCATTTTTTATTTGTCATTCAATACCATCTTCAATATCCGAACATAGCCTGTTTTGTTTCGCTATATTGTAAAAAATATTAAAAATTTTGTGAAGGCGCCTGGCGTAGTGGTTAAGGTTTTGCATTCATGATCGCACTCACGATTACCAACCGGTCAGATGTTGTGCGCTTGAGCAAAATGCTTCGTTTCACGCGGCTCCATTCAGTTGTAAATGGGTAGACCTGCCCGCCTAGCCAGCGGGGTGACATCATTCGAAATCTACACCAATGTGAGGAAGTGCGTTGTGACTAGTGGTTTATAACAATATCCGATAGTTATGTTGATACAGTGATTAAAAATTTTTACATGTGTTTATGTACGCCTCCTTTTTTTTTCTTGAATCATTGTTTTTTTTTATTTTAATTGCATTCTCTCCGCATTCCTTTGGTTGCATTTCACTTATATCATGTGATTTTGACAGAAACGACTATTACTTTATTTCGATATTTCAACATTTCAGTTTCTCCATTCCTTTGAAACATAGATTCTCTTAATGATTATGGACATGGATTTTTTGCCGTGATAATAGCCAAGTTTCTTATTGATAACGAGTAACCCATCATATTTTCCTTGAATTCCTCAACCTTCTTCATACGCCAGCACTATGGGAAAACACGTCTTTTATCTTGCTCAGTTATAGATGTTCCATCGCATATAAATTTTAAAGCTTGACTTTCAATCAATTCTTGCTTCAAAAGTTTATCACTCATTGAAATTGCTAAAGATTTTCTTTCATCCTGATCTTACCTCGAATCAGCACTAGGAAGTTTTCTTCGAAAGTTCGTCATGTTTTACTGACTTATATTATAAGTGTTCAAACTGTAAATGAACATTGTGAAAATGCCTCAATATGTTCTTCACGGCAAATCATTGAACTAAAATTCATTTCATGGTTCACTAATAAAAGAAAAAAAACATATAATAAAGTTTCATGTAAAAGCCGTTGCCACTACTTTTTAAAAATTAAATGTTTATTTGTTTTGTCATGCTAAAACAAATGAATACCTGGCGATACAGAAACTTATTACTACAGTTATTCACTAAATATATTAACACTAAAAATACGAGTAAAAATGCAATTCAGAAGTTGTTTTGAGAACTTTCAATGTAAAATTTGCATGAGAATAAGTTTGAATATAAATATTAATAATTATCCAAAAATATGGTTGACGTTAAAGGGAATATGGTCGAAGAATTGAAAATACTGTTTTTATTTTTCATTTCCAATGAAGAATCAGACGCTTGAAAAAGCGACTTACATTTCAGCTGCTTTTCGCGAAAACGGTAAAAAAACGAGTTGGGAAAGAAATTTGAATGTTATTTTAGGGTGTTTCGAAGTAAAATTAAGAGAAAATAACATAGAATCAAGATTTTTCTCCAATTTTTCACTGAAGAATAATGCGTGTTGAAAAAAAACTTTCCATTTCAATAGTTGCAGTAAAATGCTAAAATACGAGTTAACAAAGAAATTCAAAGGTTGTTTTGGAAAGTTCAACATAAAATTTGCATATGACTAAAATTTGCATACGACAAAATAAATGATTATTCAAATAATAATCATGATTATGAAAAAGAAAGTGAGCAAAATGAAATACTTATAGAAAATATTGCATAGAATTTGAAAAGTATTTTCAACCTCTTTCAATGATGACA
>NC_068985.1:77375151-77382016 GCF_001194135.2 Octopus bimaculoides
AAATCAACTCATAAATTAAAAAATTGCTGCACACAGATATATAGGCAGAATAGTTGGTGGTGGTACGTTTTCCATGGATTCGCAGATGAGATTTGAGCCTAGCAAAAGGCAGAACATGATCTGTCACAGACTGTGCACACAAAAGGTCATCGTCATTCATCTTTTCGATCGTTACATTCTTCCTTAGATCTCTTTTGAGTCTTACATGCGTTATCTTGGCCTCTTCAAATGCTTTCACTCCACTCCACACTTTTGTTCGCCATCCAACTCAATCCGAAGCAAGGGTTTCTATGTCTTCTGGATCCATTCCAAGTGACCTCAAAGAAGTCTTTATGCCGTCCTGAAACCTTTTTTTAGGTTTACGCTGATAGCGTTTCCCCTCTGCAAGCTCACGATAAAACAGCTGTTTTGGCATGCATTCGTCTGCCATTCGAACAATATGGCCACACCATTTCATTTGGTTCCTCAAAATCATAGCTTTAATTGAGGTGATGCCTGCAGATGTAAGGACATCTGTGTTTGGAGTAAAAGAACTCCATTTAATTTTTAAAATGCAATGAAGGCATTTTTGGTGGAATGTTCTAATAATTTAAAATGCCTTTCATAACAAGTCCAAGATTCACAGGCATACAACAGAGATGGTAAGACAACTGATTTGTAAAGAGCCAGCTTTGTATTCTTATATGTCGCTGGCACCAAACGCGTGACTCCAAGCCATCAAAAATCTTATGCTACCCTTTGAATTTGCAGCTGTATTCCTGTATTGATTTCTTTCATTTTGAACAGAGTTTTCAAGGTAGATGAACGAATCGACAACCTCAAGTAATTTACTCATAGCAAAAATTTTAGGTGGGGTTACGAACAGCACCACACGCAGGTTGATGCATTACAACTGTTTTTTTTTTCAAGTCGATGGTCAAGCCAAAATCATCACAAGCCGAGTCAAATGCAGATGCAAGAGATTGCAGACCTGTTTCACAATGACTGACAAGATCGCAATCGTCAGTGTACAAAAGTTCCCTAATAAGTGAAGTAAAAACCTTCGTTTTGAATTTCAGTTTGGTTAGATTAAAAACATTTCCTGTTGTTTGATATTTTATGTATATACCCTACTCAGCGTTTTGAAAAGCATGTGACAACACAACAGCAAAGTATATTGCAAAGAGGGTGGGTGCATCAAGGTCTCTTTGCTTTACTCTATTTTCCAGAGGAAAAGTTTCAGAGAGCCCACCACCTAAGTTAACTCTAGCCTTCATATCTTGATACAAAGCCCTGCTCATGTTTACAAATTTTTCTCGGCAACCTATTTTCCTTAGAATTAGCCACAGAGCATTTCGATTAACAGTATCGAATGCTTTACTCAAATCAACAAAGCAATGGTATAGAGCAAGATTCTGTTCCATGCACTTTTCTTGTAATTGTCTGACAGTAAAGATACAATCAGCTGTGCCCCTGGAGGAACGAAAACCACACTGAGACTCAGACACTATATTTGGAACTATAAAGGTAGTTAAACGTTCTAATAAAATGCGGACAAGTACCTTTCCAACCACAGACGAAAGCGAAATCCCACGAAAATTACCACACAGGTCCTTTGGCCCCGATTTATACAAGGAGACTAAAATGGCATCAATCCAGTCTTGAGGCACTTTCTCCGTTCTCCAACAGTGACAAATTATATATTCAAGATTTCAAACATTTTGTCACCCCCATATTTCAAGACTTCTGTACAGATTCCATCAGACCCTGGAGACTTATTGTTATTCAGCTTAATCACAGCTAAATAAATGTCATTAAGAGTTGGTTCAAATGCCATCTCTTCTATAACTGGAAGGTGTTCGATTTTTTCTACTGTCCTCATGTCAGCGGACGATGGTTTATTCAAAAGTGCAGAAAAATGTTCTACCCAGCGCTTATGAATAGAAGCGGTGTCAGTCAGAAGCAAACGTCCATTTGCTGTTCTAACTGGAGCTATTGAAGATTTGGGGTCATATACCTCCTTAACATAAGAGTACAAATCCTTGGCATCATTTCTATCAGCTGCTTCTTGTGCCTCTTTTGTTCTATCATTCCACCATCCCTATTTAATTTTCCTTAGAGCAGTCTGCACTTTTCTTTTTCAGCTTTCTGTAAACTTCATTTGAGTTGGGGTTCAAGGACTGAGAAAGAAGTGTATTGCTTAAGTTTTGTTTTTCTAAAAGTAGATCATGAATTTCTGTTGATCTATCTCAGAACCAGTCACTGGACTTATGTGATTTAAATCCCACTGACGAACTTGCAGCCTGAAATACTTTTGTTTGGGTCAAGATTGATACTTTTTATAGCATCGTGGAACCTTTGCAAGTTGCTTGATAATTTAAAGTTTGCAACATTTAACTTTTGAGTACCTTAGGACAAGACTGTCGGTTTATAGGCATTATCGAAAAATTTATTTTTCCCCGCATTAGATGACGGTCAGTCCAGCTCTCTGCCCCTCTCATGGCCCGAACGCTAGTAACGTCTTTCATATCACGTTTTCTGATCAGAATATAATCTATGAGATGCCAGTGCTTAGATCTTGGGTGCATCCAAGTGGTTTTATATTTATTTTTCTGCTTAAACAGAGTGTTGGTGACAACCAGATTATTCTCAGTACAAAACGTCAAAAGAGCTACTCCATTTTTATTACATTTTGCAAACCCATGTCGACCTACAACAGACCATGAAATATAATCCTTTCCAGTTCTTGCAATGCAATCTCCTAATATGACCAGCTTGTCAGAAATTGATACTTTCCTCAATAATTGTGCTAGATTATCATAATACTGTCCTACAGTTTCATCAGAATGGGACATTGTTGGTGCATAAATACTGACTACGGTAAGAAACCTACCTTTTATCAGTTTAATGCGGCTTGACATGATCCATTCAGATATACCACTTCGAAGCTCTGCAATGGAGGATGCTAGTGTATTCTTGAGAGCAAACCCAACACCAGATTCTCTACGCTGGTCCTTAGGTAGGCCTCTCCAAAAGACAGTATATCCATAAGTAGGTTCATCTACTTGATCCTCACCAGAGAGACAAATTTCAGAGAGTTTCAGAGAGCGCAACTATATCAAGGAATATTTCTTAAGCTCACATGCATAAGTGCAGCCCACCTTTCTGGCCTCTTGTTGAAATTATCATCAAGAAGTGTGCGCTCATTCCCACAACCAAAATTCAAAGGAATTTTAATTTTACTTTTTCTTGAAGATTGTTTGACCACAGTGGCAGGATGACGACCGGGTCCAGCCTGTGATACACTGGGACACCTGCCGAGCCAGACTTGTTTCTCTGACGTTCCCAAGTCTTTTTTGCCATTTACTGAATCTGTTTGAGACATTTTAGAGTAAGTTACAAGTGCATTTTTAGGTTTCTACCAACCAACCAACCAATTCAATGATTTTACTAAGATTTGGTGCAGATAAATAATTTTCAGTGGGTGTAGCTTGAACTGCACTACCCCCACCCATTGGCCCAAGAAGACTTTCGTCGGTGTGACATGAAAATTGACAAAACCAGGAACTTCTTAGGCCTCAGGTTTTATTTCGAAGATTTCCTTCTCCTAGGTAGATTACCAACTAAGGTTAAAGAGCTTCTACCTGCCCATAAGGTAAGCTATCCCATTCCAGACACCAAACCGACACTCAAATACTCTATAAAGTGATCAAAGGTCACTCCGGTGACCGACGCGGAGTAGCTCATTCATACATAAAAAAAAGAAAGAAAAAAGTACGATATGTGATTTGGAAATGTAAATAAGAATTATATATAAATATAAAAAAGTAAAAGCTATGCAATAAATATAAATATGTATATTAAAGTAAAAATATACATATATATACATATAAAAAAAAAGATACATACTTATTTGCAGACATTTTATGGAATGGCCGTTGACTGTTCAGGGGTTCCTCTACCGTTTACATATACATATATATATATATATATATATATATATATACATACATACATACATACATACATACATACACATACATACATGCATACATATATATGTGAGTGTGTGTGTGTACGTGTGTGTGTGTGTGTGTGTGTGTGCATGAATGTATGTATGTATGTATGTATGTATGTGTGTATGTATGTATGTATGTATGTATGTATGTATGTTGATCATCTCTCAGTCTGAATAAATGAGTAGAATATCTTCAAAAGTTCTCCATTACCTTCACTAGTCGGTTTTGAAGACAAAATCCACACATATCTGCTTCGGCCTTATTTTCTAAAAATTTCAAAAAGTTATTTCATTAAAGTTTTCTCCCCGACTGGTTTTTAGATATTCTTTTAAAACATCTTCCTCCCTGTGAGTGTTTTAGTCTACTAATTTCGTGAATAATTTCAGTTAATCGAAGTATTTGTACTTGCTGTGACACATGCGAGATCCTACCGTATAAATATCTGCATCTAAGTTTAACTGGATCATTAACTATAACTAACAAACCACCATCTTGAACTTCGTCGTCATTAAGCTTCACCGTGATAATTTTTATCATTATCATCACCACCACTACAACCTAATACAGCTCATAAACATTTCCCAGTTATCAGGTTTCTTCAGTTGACGTGGGAGCAGATGGAGAAAGAAATAAAAATCCTGCAGGCACTGTCCTTACACTGTAAAACAATCAAAGAAAACAACTTTTTAAACATGACCCTCCAGATAACAGTAAAAGACTAACGGAATTCCAGGAATGCATTAATCCTAGTTAATATATGCAACTCCTTCCCTAACCGTTATTTTCTGTGTCACTCTCTCCATACACCACCTTAACTCCTTTAATTAAAGTGGCCGATCTTTCAAGTTTATCATATTTGAAGTAAAATCTCATTTTTGAAGAAATTCCAAAAATGCAGTCATTTTTCTGAAGACTTCCAATGTTTTATTTACTTTCCTTCCATCCATTATTTTTTTTTTCCTCAGAACATTTTTGTAAGAGAGAAAACTAGAATGAATGCCAAAAAGAAAAAGTGTTTATATGTGTGAATATATTTGAGACGTATGTCATCGTATATAAACAAATAGATGTATATAGTCTGTGGTAAATATTTATTGCGAAAATCAAAAGAAAACCAAGTTGAATAATTAAAAAAGATTCATTAAAAAGGTCATGAAAAATTTAAATTGTACAAAGAAAGTACAACCGACCGCCACTCGCAGAGAAGTATAGTTTGATAACATGTATACATCCTCTCGGCCTTCTCACTGTTAACCTACAGCATAACCAGGATGTGGCAACAAGAGAGAGAGAGAGAGAGAGAGAGAGAGAGTTACGGCTGGTACTCCTTTATAGTTAAGTGAACGGTAGGACTGCGAAAGGGAGTGTCTTGCCCAAGAGCACAACACGATGCCCGGACCAAGGATTAGACCCAAGATTTCAAGATCATGATCCCAATACTCTAATCACTGTGCCATATAGCTTCATAAAATTTGAATTATCTAGTTTTATTTTCTATCAATTTGTCTATATAAACTGTTGAGAATAATGATGGAACGAAAATAATGAGAAGTTTGAGAAATATATTTCAGTGAATTAAGTAAACGCTTTGTAGTCTCAGGACTCAAAATGGTGAATGCGTTACTCCGAAGAATGGTGAAGATGCGCTGAAAAAGCTATTTCGCTGTACCTTACGGGACTCACCCTTACGGATGGTAGTCTCTATACCAATCAAAGAGAATAGGGAGGTTGAACAGGGACCCGGTTCAACGTCCGAGCAAACGTCGGACGTTTGCATTGCTATAGGTTTATAAAGAAACATAATGGAGAGAGATAAAATGAGTAACAGTTGAGTACTGGGGTCGATGTAATCGACTTACCCCTCCTCCGAAATTGCTGGCCTTGTGCCAAAATTTGAAACCAATATTTACGAATATGTGTCACGTCTCTCGTGAGTGTTACTGCTAACATTTGAACTGCTGCATAGTCGGACCATCTGAGACTAAACCAATAATTTTATTAAGCTTGTTTGGTGAAGAGGAGGGTAGTCAGTGGCCTTCCAATATTGTGCAAATGTGCTAGTTTATGATGCATGATTGAGTATCTTAGTTAGGTCTTAGTTAGGTAGGCCAAATGGTAAGCCTTGGATAAAATCTTTATCGCTATAGGAGTAAACTTCAATGGAAATCTTAGGCGAGACAGTGTTTCAAAACAGATGAAGGCGAACATCGACACAATATATATGAGTGTGTGTATGTGTATATATGTATACATAAGTGCCTGTATGCGCACGTGCATGTGACTGTGTACAAGCGCGTGTGCACCTGCACATATGTATGTGTATGTATGCATATGCGCACGTGTTTATGTATGTGTGCGCGAACATATGTCATTATACCTTCTTTCCTCCTCTCTGATACCTACCTATCACACTAACCTATCACATACGTCTATTTATAGGAATTTGACATTCTTGTATTCTTCCCTCCACTTTAAATTTTACTACTAAAACTACTACTCATTTTGGTATCAGGCCCACCTCTACCTTCTCTCTACCCATCCCTTAATACAGCTCTATCATATCGCCCCTACTCACATATCTCACACTTATTCACTCCTTACCTTCTCATCTTTTCCTATCCACCTTCTGAGTTCAAATTCCGTCGAAGTCGACTTTGCCTTTCATCGTTTCGGGGTTTTAGAAACGCGTACCAGTTGAACACCGCATCTTCGTTATCGACTACCCCTCTTCCTCAAACTTGCTGGCCTTGTGCCAAAATTTGAAACCATTACTATGACTATTATTATTGCCTTTGTACAGCTTCTAACGCTGGATATGTACTACAGTGTCAGATGTTCACTACCAGTGAACTAAGGTAACACCTCTT
>NC_068985.1:77382484-77386819 GCF_001194135.2 Octopus bimaculoides
ACCTAAGGCACCTACTATGATAGGCATTGTTTCTTCTTCTTCTTCTTCTTCTTCTTCTTCTTATTATTATTATTATTATTATTATTATTATTATTATTATTATCATTATTACTACTATTATTAATATTATTATTATTATTATTATCATTACTACTATTATTATTATTATTATTACTACTATTACTACTACTATTATTATTACTACTATTATTATTATTATTACTACTATTATTATTATTACTATTACTACTACTATTATTATTATTATTATTATTATTATTAATATTATTACTACTACTACTACTATTTTTATTATTATTACTACTACTACTATTATTATTATTACTGCTATTATCATTATTACTACTATTATTATTATTATTACTATTATTATTACTATTATTACTATTATTATCATTATTATTATTATTATTATTATTATTATTATTATTATTATTATTATTATTATTATTATTATCAAAAGTGAATTAACGAAATGGTTAGTGAACCCCCACACCGGTGACAACTCATTTTCTAGTAGACAGTGTCATACGCAGCCAAGTTGACTAGTGTTAGTAAAAGCTGTCATATTTGTGTATATTCTAAAATATTTTATGCCGTCTCCCCCATCACCTCTTTCCCCTCACCTTCACCCTCCTTCTTTTATTATTCCTGATTCTCTCCATCACAACTAACTAAACCAAAATGGATTTGTAGCTTTCTAGAACAGAATTTTCAATTATTATTTCAGAATAAAACCACACATAACAATGAACAAAAAAAAATGCAGCGAGAATAAAATTTCTAATCAATTAATTTTATTTATTTTCGTTTTAATAAAAATGGCATAGAAATAACATCATATAACCAGCACTAGCACCACCAAATCATCACCACCACCACCAACAACAACAATAGCATCATTACCGTTACCACCAACACCGCAATTACATCAAAAGCACCAACAAGGCGGCGGGGTGGCGGAATCGTTAATACTCCGAGCAAAATGCTTAGCGGTATTTTGTCCGTCTCTACGTTCTGAGTTCAAATTCTGTCGAGTCGACTTTATCTTTTGTCCTGTTGGAGTCGATACAATAAGTACAGTTGAGTACCAGGGTTGATGTAATCCCGAAATTACTGGCTCTGAGTCAAAATTTGAAACCAATATTACTGGCTCCAACAGTGCCATCATTATCACCACTACCACCACTACAACAGCAGCGGCAGCAACTACACTCACAACACCACTCGTACCTTTACCAACACATCGACATTTACATGTCTATGACTAGTACTCATGAAATATCACCAAAACTCACGAGGACAAAATCACAGCATCATCAGCACCACCACCGACAATACCAACAATAATATCATCACTACTACCACTACAACAACAACAACAGCGCGACTAGACCACTAACAACAACAACACAAGCAACACCATGACCACACCAAATGTGTCAATAATACCAACACCACTAAGGCTGCGAACTGGCAGAACCGTTACCGCGCCGGACAAAATGCTTAGCGGTATTTCGTCCGTCTTTATGTTCTGAGTTTAAATTCCGCCGAGGTCGACCTTACCTCTCAACTTTTCGGAGTTGATAAAATAAGTATCAGTTGAGCAATGGGGTGGATGTAACCGACTTAGCCTTCACCCACCCGAAATTACTGGACCTCTGACAAAATTTGCAACCAATATAACTAGCAGCAGTAGCAGCATCAAGTCCACTACTGACAATAAAATTAACGAGTCAAGGAAAGAACAATTATGTGAACGCTCAACCAGTTAGCCGCCTATTTCCCTCCGATCACATCCTACCGACTTATAAAATGAATAGACACATTGGATAATGTAGACTAACGAACAGACAGGTTGGTCATTGCTGGACCGTCTTTGATCTTACGATCTGTATAATCAGAGCTGCCCTGAGCCTAAAGATCATCATCATCATCAACAACAACAACAACATTATTAATGACTCGAAAACAGCAATTAATAGAGTAAAGTTATATGAATTGTATTGTATAATGTATACTATACCGTACTGTGAACATCACCGAACAATACACTGTACTGTACTATATGCTACTGTACCGAAGGCGCATGGCTCAGTGGTTATAGTCGGATTCATAATGATGAGGTAGTGAGTTCGAATCCCGATCCGAGCTGTGTCTTATGTTCTTGAGCAAGACACTTTATTTCACGTTGTTCTAGTTCACTAAGTTGTAGGAATGAGTTGCGACGTCAATGGTGCCAAGCTGTATCGGCCTTTGCCTTTCCCTTGGACAAGGCTGGTATGCATGGGTGACTGCTAATCTTCCATAAACAACCTTGCCCGGGATTGTTCCTCGGAGGGTAACTTTCTGGAGACAATCATATGGTCACTCATGACCGAAGGGGGTCTTTACCCTTTACCCTTTAACTGTATGCTACGTACTCTGCTACGTGCACTGAATATTATATTAGGTACTGTACACAGTGATAAAAAGGATTGAAGATACTTTCTGAGCCATCGGCTTATAATGACTGCTTCTAAGATTCTGTGGGAATATATATATATATATATATGCAGGCGTGGTTGTGTGGTAAGAAGCTTGCTTCCCAATCACATAGTTATGGGTTCAGTCCCACTGCGTGGCACCTTAATCAAGTGTCTTCTGCTATATCCCCGGGCCGACTAAAGCCATGCGAGTGGATTTGGTAGACGGAAACTGAAAGAAGCCCATCGTGTGTACACACACACACATACACACATGTGTGTATGTATGTATGTATGTATGTATGTATGTGTGTGTGTTTTTATGTGTTTTTGTCCCCCTATCACCGCTCGACAACTGGTGTTGGTGTGTTTAGATCCCCATAACCAGCGGTTCGGCAAAAGGGACCGAAAGAATAAGTACTAGGTTTTAAAAAATAAGTCCTGGAGTTAATTTGTTCGACTAAAATCCTTCAAGGCGGTGTTCCAGCATGGCCGCAGTCAAATGAATGAAACACGTAAAAGAATAAAAGAATATATATATATATATATATATAGGGGAGACCGGGTCTAGTTGTTACACGGGTAAGCTGTTACAAGCCCATTGTTTCCAATTTCAAGAAATTGGTGGCACTCGGGTCTCTACCTCATGAAGGCCAACTCCATAGCATCATGACTGCACGTGTGTATTGCACTGGTGGGCTGTCACCAGGAAAGGTTTGGCTCAAAAAACGATTTTTTACTCCAAAAGTGAAATTTTGCTACAAAGTTATTTACTTAACTACTATAGCACAAATGGTGTTACTAAAGTAGTTTGTGGCTCATTAGGAAGTGTTGGAAGTTCCCTTCGATACGTGAAGGTGTGTCCTGGATGCCATGCATTGCTAGTGTTGTATACGAAGCAATTCCCAGAAATCCATGGTCGGGGCTAATTGTTACAGTGTATCAACTTACTCCAGGCATCTAACAACTTACCCCTTCTACTTCAGTTTAACACGCCATGCCTAGAAATTACAAAAGGAAGACTACAAGGAGGCATACCCCACCTGGTGTCATGGAAAGAGCCGCCAGAAATGTTGTGGTTGAAAAGAAATCGTTACGGGATGTTGCCGTAAAACAACGCATAGTGGATGAAATAAACGAACAGAAATCCAAACCAAAGAAGGCAACTGGTTCAGAAAAGGCAACAAAAGGGAAGGGAAAGTCAACTAAAACAAGTAAAGGCAAAGGGAAGCAGACCCGCAGCTAGCAAGTCGCCGATTGGAAATGCCCTGTCCGCTCAGATTGGTATTCCAACTCCCTTCCAGGTGAAGAATGGGTGCAATGCATGATCTGTAAAGACTGGGTACACACTGACTGTACCGATGGACGACAGGACTTTCTGTGTGATCTGTGTGGTGAGAAGTTAATGGTGGACGATTCCGATTAGATAGCACATGTAACAATGGGGAAATTGTCTGATGAGGGCTCTCAGTATCACTGTTAGGATATGAGGTGGTTCAAAGTACAGTTAATTAATTAAAATAATACTTCCTAGATGCAAGAAACAGGAGACGTATTCATTTTAAACTTGTTTGTTAACATAATTCCAAGTTATCGACTGTTGTAGCAAATTACCCCAGTAAGTATCACAACGTACCCCGCACCCTGCACCCCGCACTCGGAGAAAACTGTTACAGCTGACACTACCTCATTAATTAGAACGTGTCTAATTAATGTTATGCAATTTCTGTTTGTTTGTTTGTTTTTGTTTTTTGTTTCTTTTGTGTTTAGAGATGTTTTATTAATTAAATCTGGAAAGAAACTTCAGCAGTGTTCAGTTATGCAGATGCCAAGGCAAAAAAATGAAAAA
>NC_068985.1:77386963-77388594 GCF_001194135.2 Octopus bimaculoides
ATATATATCCCTCTTGGACGGGGCGCCAGTCCGTTGCAGGTTTACTCATTTTTGCAACCTGCGTGAACTGGAGTAACGGGAAATGAAGTGTTTTGCTCAAGAACACAAGGCATCTCTTCGTCCAAGAATCCAAACGACTTTCTTACAATCATGAGTGCAACACCCTAAACACAAAACGTTAGACCACGTGCCTCCACACTGCGCAGTACTGCGCACTATACTACAATTTTGTTTGCTACGTACTACTGAGTTTGTTGTGTGGTGTATTGTGTACAATATTGTGTTCAGTACTGTATGTTATGTACTTTACTGAATATTATCCAATGTATTGCACTCTAACACTCTACTGTATACTGCCCACTTGAGTATATTGTGTACCCTATTATAATCTGTCATGTACTGTTTATTTTACTGTGTTTTGTACTGCACTGTATGATCTATTGTATGCTATACTGTATACGCTAATATGTACTATACGGTAGTGGATATTATTGTATCTATTGTGCTGAATATTGAACTGTATTGTGACATAATTTTTTAATGAAATTTTCGAAGATTGAAAAACAATATAGTCTCTATGGAACCGAAACAACTAACCCATTGCATCACTGGTCAGTTACGCAACAAAGCAAAGCACAGAGACAGAAAAGATAAAATAATAATAATGAATATATGGTTTAAATTGGCAATATCAATAATGATAATAACGAATTCATGCAGCGATGCAAAATCGTGATTGCTGAAGAACAGCAAATATACGATAACATATGCAAGCAACTGGAAAGTTTTAGAAGATTGACAGTCGCGTTTCTAATTTAAACACCTAAGTTGTAACTGTGTCAACGGCAATCACTAAATTAAAATAAACAGACCAGAATCAACACTTGAATGGTGACGAGACAGTAAAACAATATTAATTTTTCCAGAACAAAAACACTAGAGGCCCTCCTCCAAACGACAAGCTCATAACATTCTGACTAACAATATATAACAGAGCCCTTGTAGTTTCACTCGAACAATAGGGTGACTGCTCATGTGGAAAGCAATATCATACAACAAGGGGAGTAGAGAGAGTGTCTAAAAGGGGTGTGCTGCTGTAATGAGCAGCCAGTAGTGGCTGCTCAATATGTATTTTTGTGGGGTCCGGGAGCGGCGAACGGAAGGGCTGCCTCAGGCGGCACACACTCTAGCTACGCTAGTGAAAGACGGATGAAATTCCACACAACATTTTGTCCGGTGTGGTAACGATTCTGCCAGTTCGTCGCCATTGTGTGAAGATTAATATCAGCAACTGAACGCAATGCTAGGAATAAGATAATAAGTATAAATATTCAAGCCATTGTAATTATAATCCATAGTTGCAACGTAATATAGTTGGAGTTAAACGACTGAAGTGGTAAGGCAGATCTCTATCACGAAAAAGAGAGAAAATACAAAATCAGAGAACTACTAACAATATTCCAAAGCCACAACCCTTATTCCGATATAGATATGATATATCTATGTCGCACAAAGGAAGAATGAAGTTTGATACAAACAGAAAACTGCTAATATGGGAAGAGCCAGATTGAAAATACTTTCCGGAAAATGGTAGATGGAACCCCGTCATACAAATATATATATATATATAT
>NC_068985.1:77389677-77391517 GCF_001194135.2 Octopus bimaculoides
ATATATATATATATATATATATATATATATATACACACACACATATATACATATATTTATATATACGCAGACATACATATATATATATACACACATACATATATATATATATATATATATATATATATATACACGCAGACATATATATATATATATATATATATATATGCCATATATATTTATGGATGATTTTTAGCGAAATGCCAAATCCTAATGCATAAAATTAATGTAGGTAGCTGTTTATAGGTACGTGTGTCTTCGTGTTTGTGTATGTACTCATCCAGGATCTTTTACCTTTGTCCGGCACATTTAAAAAATAATTTTTTGTAACTAAACACTTTCAAAATTCGTATACTGGTAGAATGTGTCACATAAAACATCATTTACTCTTGGCGTCTTTGAGAAAATTGTGTATTTTCGAAGTTATTTCGTGTTAAAGTTGTCGTATTTCGGTAATTTCTACCAATCAATGGCGTCTATTGAGGTGAACACAATTACTGCTGTTGTTTGTTAACAACAACTTCCGGCGGTGTATGTTTCGTTTGCCACTGTTATTTATGACATATTTCATCTCAGTCACGTTTGTATGAATAAACGTGTGTATCTGAAGCATGTTTACTTCCTGGCATCACCACAATCGTTCGTGCATTTCTACTGCTTTTAGGTTTTTTTTCCTGTTTTTCAGCTACTATTTTCGGAAAAACATTTTTGCCCCTCTCCAATTTCTTCATTTTTTCACATTTTTCCGTAACACTAGCCCTAAAATCCCAACCCTAACCCTAACCCTAAAACCCCAACCCTAACCCTAACCCTAACTCTAAAACCCTAACCTTAATCCTAAAACCCTAACCCTAACCCTAAAACCCTAACCCTAACTCTAAACCCGAGCCCTAACCCTAACCCTAACTCTAAAACCCTATCCCTAACCCTAAAACCCTAACCTGACCCTAAAACCCTAACCCTGAAACCCTAAAGCTAAAACCAGTACAAACGCACGAACGATATCATAAATAACAGTGACAAACGAAATATACACCGCCGATAGTTATTGTTGTCAAACAACGGCAGTAATTTTATTCAGCTGAATACACGTCATTGATTGGTTGAAATTACCGAAATACGACAACTTTAACACGAAATAACTTTAAAAATATAAACTTTTCTCAACAACACTAAGAGTAAAAGATGTTTTATATGATACATTCTACCAGTGTCCGAAGTTTGAAAGTGTTTAGTTACAAAAAATTAATTTCTCGATGTGCCATCCCGCTTGACAACCGGTGTTAGTTTATTTACGTCCCTGTAACGTAGCGGTTTCAGTAAAAGAGACCCTGAAAGAAGAAATACCTGACTTAGGAAAAATAAGTGCTGGAGTCCATTTGTCCGATAAAACCCTTCAAAGCTGTGCCCCAGAAAGGCCGCAATCCAATGACTGAAACAAGTAAAAGATAAAACAAATTCGTGTGGTTCATGTAATCAAAAGTGACTGCAAGTGTCACTCAGATAACAACAACAAATGCGCCCTTTTAAAGCCTAGCCAATCTCACGGGCCCGGTTTCCCGGTTTCAATGGCGTATGTGTTCCCCAGCTGGACGGAACGCCAGTCCATCGCAGCGTTAATCATTTTTGCCAGCTGAGTGGACTGGAACAACGTGAAATGAAGTGTTTTGCTCAAGAACACAACGCGTTGCTCGGTTCAGGAATCGAAACCACAATCTTACGATCATGATGCTGACACCCTAACCACTAAGCCACGCGCCTCCACCACTCAGATAACAGTAATCTATAAACGGATTCAATATTTATGCGTGCGCACGCGCGTGTGTGAAGGCGACGTACT
>NC_068985.1:77391806-77393890 GCF_001194135.2 Octopus bimaculoides
ACATAATTATTTTGTGCTAAATATGTCATCCTCGGGCGCAGAATTTCAAAGAAGTGTATCCTTCTCTTTTAACTTTATAAAAGGATTTATAAAAGTCTTTTTATAATTTTTTTACAAATTTTCTTTTCCTATTGTACTTATCGTTTAGCATGTCATTTGATTGAAGATCAATACCTTCCAGTTAAAAATCTGACAAGAATACTTTGGTAATGCCATTAAATAGTCTCTGCTTTCAAAGTCTACTGCAAGACTTTCGCATTCCTGAACCTGTAGCTTCAGATTAGGAAGAATATTTTGTGCGAATATAGGTAGTGAGCTAGTAGAATCGTTACAACGTCGAAAAAAATACTTAGCGGCATTTCTTCAGACTTTACGTTCTAAGTTCAAATTCTGCCGAGGTCAGCTTTGCCTTTCATCCTTTCGGGGTTGATGAAATGAGTCCTAGTTGAGTACTGGGGCCGATGTAATCGACTTGCCCCTCCTCCATAACTGCTGGCCTTGTGCCAAAATTTGAAACCAATATTTTGTGCAAATATGAAAAGGAATTGAGAATTTACTTCTGAGCTGTTATTGTTCACAAGGAATGTGGTCGAAACTATTTCTTATTAGCTGGAAACATGCACACACACACGCACACGCACACTGACACACACACAACCATTAAAATAATTATGTATGTATGTATGTATGCATGTATGTGTGTATGTATGTCATATCATTTAGCTTTTCTTTTATTTTTAACTCGTTTTGACATTAGACTGCTGCCATGCTGGGGCACTGCCTTAAGTATTTTAGCCGGATGAATCGACACCAGTACATATTTTTTGAACCTGGTATTTATTCTACCGACCTTTGTGCTGAACCGCTAAGCTACGGGGGCGTGAACACACCAACACCGGTTGTCAAGCAGTGATGGAGGATAAGCACAGTTACAAACACACACGCATGCTCGCACACACACATACATAAGATAGGCTTCTTGCAGTTTCCGTTCACTAAATCCACTTACAAGGTCTTGCTCGGCCTGAGACTACAATAGAAGACACTTGCCTAAGGTGCCACGCAGTGGGACCGAACCCGGAACTTTGTGGTTGGGAAAGAAACCTCTTTATTACACTGTCACGCCTGCGCCATGTGTTAATTAATCTACATAATACGATGACTAACAGTAAATACACTAATTGACTAATAGACTAAACTATAAAAGAATACAGACACAGATACAAGATATATAACATAGAATACAGCTAATAAACATACATAAACCACAATAAAATGTATTACATTAACCAAATGCTCAAAAGCTTTCGAACAGATGAACATAATAAAAACCCTCGTGAAACGCAACACAAAATGCATCACACTCAATCATAAACTCAAACTAATAACATACAATAAAAAACACCAAAACTTAAAGCTTCTTTATCAACAACACACTAGAAACATGTGAGCTCTAGAAGAAACCGCAGACGACCAATGGGATCTATAAATTTGACTGCAAAACTGACTGTTGCAATAACTTCAGGCCTTTCAAAGTTATATTGGACAGACCAGTACAATACTCTTGCTTAGGCCACTATGCATTTCCAGCATGTAGCTATTACAAAACATTATACAACTCACCACAAAGCGAAATTAAATATGAAAATACTAGACGAAAATATATTTACATTCTTTATAAAATTCCAGACAAAAATAGAAGAATAATTATGGAAATCATACTCATATAACAATACAATGCCAAAATTAACACGCCAATACACACATCAAAAAATTAACACACGGATTCTGATATATAAAAAAAATTCCAAACTCTAACGCTCAAAATTTGACCATAACAAATAAATCAATGCGTGACTTCTGAGTCATAATGCTAACTGCCAGTGAACCTTTGGCGGGAAAGTATATACGATTTCAATGAGTTTCTAGGAAACAACACAAACGACAAATATATTCAACTCGATTCTTCATAGTGAGTCGGGAAACGTCGGATATGAATTTAGGAACTCGACTGTTCCAACTCAACTGTTATAAGCTAATAATGTAAAAAATATAAAATAACAAAGATAAAACTTGAACACACA
>NC_068985.1:77394350-77397357 GCF_001194135.2 Octopus bimaculoides
ACACATAAAAAAGAACAAAAAATCAACATACCAGCCGAACATGTATGTATGTATGTATGTATGTATGCATATACCTATATTGGGTTATCCCATAAATAATGTGTTTTTTTTCAATTACATGAACTAAAAGTCGGAGGGGGACAGGATAAACTAACTTGCTATAAAATCAGGTAGTAATTTTACCTTTTACTTATTCTTAGTGCAACTTTTGAAGAGTGCAGTTCAATTTTAACAGTTATTTTTTCAAAGCTATAATCGAAGTGACAAAGGAACATATTCGGCATATTTTGCTTTGTGAGTTCAATAAAGGCAACAACGGAAAGTGCTAGGAATATTAATGCCGTATATGAGAATCGGACAAGCGTAAGCTAGTGTCAACGGTGGTTCCAAAAACTCCGAGTCGGAAACTACAGCCTAGAAGATGGGCCTCGTCCTGGAAAATCTGTAGAGCTCGATGAGGACGTCCTGCAAACACTGGTGGAGCAAAATCCCATCTAACTGTATAGAAACTAGCAGAGAAGCTTGGGTTTGGTCATTCAACCATTCATCGACACCTGCATGCCATCAGAAAAGTCAGTAAATTGGTTCAATGGGTTCCTCACAAACTTTCCGAGACTAATCGCGTGCAAGAGTGAACGTGTGCTCTTCTTTGCTGTCACGTCTCACGAATGAACCGTCTTTGGACCAAATAGTGACTGGTGACGAAAAATGGGTTCTCTATAAAAATGTCAAGCGCCGAAGACAGTGGGTAGGGAAAGAGAAACACCGGTATCCCAGGCTAAAGAAGGCCTTCACCCACGTAAGGTGTTATTATCTGTTTGGTGGGATATGAAAGGTTTAGTCCACTTTGAGCTTTTAAACCCAAACCAAATGATAACAAAGGAGATCTGCTGGGAGCAGCTTGAGCGGCTTGAGTCAACGCTAGAAGAAAAGCGACCATTTTTGGTTTCAAGACGAAAGATGTTCTTCCAATAGGATAATACTCGGTCACATACGCAAGGATGATATTCCAAAGGCTAAAGCAGTTTGAATGGGAAACGATGCTCCACTCACTACATTTGCCGGACATTGCCCCATATGATTATCATTTATTCCACAGTCTTCAAAATCATTTGGACGGAAAAAATATGAATTCTGTAGACGAGGTCAAAACAGCACAGGAGAAGAATTTTTCGTCACGGACAAGTGAATTTTGGAAGAGGGGGGGGCTTGCAAGTCTACCAGATAGATGGAAGAGCATTGTAGAAAATGAAGGAGAGAATATTTTAGATTAAAAAAGAACTTTATCTAATTATGAAAAATAGAAGAAGTATAAAAAATCGCATTATTTATGGGATGACCCAATATGTATATGCATGTATGTATATATGTATGTATGTATGTATGTATGTATGTGTTATGAAGGTGCATGTCTTAGTGGTTAGGGTGTTGCACTCACGATCGCTAGAGAGGCGCGTTGTGTTCTTGAGCAAAACACTTCATTTCACGTTGCTCCCTTTCACTCAGCTGTAAATCAGTAACCCAGTGACTGACTAGTCGTCCGATCAGGCAGAATGTTGGCCTGCTCGCTTAACCAGCGAGGTGGCATCGTTCGAAAGCGAAAACGATGCAAATCCAAAGCGCATTGTGACCAGTGATGTATAACAACATCTCATCGTCTGGTCGATCACGTGATCACATCACACATATAAACATACACACACACATACACACACACACACACACACACACATACACATGCACAAACATATATAAATACATTTGGATTTCGTATCCAACCAACGACTCTTCTCAGAAACTGGGATGTGTCCTGTTACTGGCATAATTCGGGAGCGCCAGGTCAGACTATTTGGCCTTGTTGCTTGATTTCCCGAGTTAGACCCTGCTTACAGTGTTCTCTTCACTGAGGATCCGACTGGGTCGCCGGTGCGTATTGGTCGACCACATGCCATTCGGTCACGGTAGATAACGAGGTATCTCGCGGAGACAGGGGACTAACTGGGACTATTCCCGAAGAGTCGCCCGGGGGGACGAAAGAATATACCCACAAATAGTGAAAGCAGCAACGCGCGACAATAACCGCCCACACAAAAAATATGTTGCACAATCGTCAACTGACATTCAATCCCACAACAAATATTCTATACAAATCATAATCCTCTTCCAGCATTCTATCCCATAACACAACCACGTAGCACATATCCTGTTGACACTCGTACAACAGGGGTCGCCACCATCTCCTGCCGGAGCCTCGTGGAGCTTTAGGTGCTTTCGCTCAATAAACACTAACAACGCCCGGTCTGGGAATCGAAACCGCGATCCTATGACCACGAGTCCGCTGCCCTAACCACTGGGCCATTGCGCCTCCACAATCCACACGCTATACACAACACAACCTACACAATCATCACCTGATATTATGCCCGACAACACGGGAAATTATTTTGAATTTTTTTTTGGTAGTAGTGCGGCCCTCCTGATGATCAATCACGTCTTATGCGACCCGTTTCTCGGAAAAAGTTTCCCATTCCTGTTCCATACAATCATCAGCCGACAACACATCCCATACAACACACATTCTATGCAATCATTCTGTACCACCATCTCTCGACATAATAGAACAAACCACAAACACGACGGACAAACGAAACACACACAAAAAAAACACGAAAAAATAATAATAAAATAAATTCCACAGCAAAATATAACTGATGTAGCATACAAAAACCAGCATCACCACAACCACCAACACCACCCTCACCGCTATCATTAACACCGTCAATATCACCATTACCCACCACCACCACTATCACCTACCCACTTCCCAACATCACCCCCCACTATCACTATAACGGCCACTACCACCATCGTCCCCGCCACCACTATCAATTACCAGCACTAATACTAGCAACAAAACAGAAACGCAAACAAGGGCATCAATCTGAGAATGAATGTGTATGTCTATATGTATGTATGTATGTGTATGTATATATATATATATATATAT
>NC_068985.1:77397618-77398725 GCF_001194135.2 Octopus bimaculoides
ATAATCAAACGGTACATGAGGCTGCTTTTCATAATCTAAACTCAACCCTCGCTTCCTCAATTACTCCCCACCACTCTCTCTTTTACTCTCACATACTCTCTCCCCTCTCTCGTTCTCTCTCTCTCTCTTCCACTCTATCTATCTATCTATCTATCTATCTATCTATCTATCTATCTATCTATCTATCTATGTCTCTTTTCGTTTAGCTTTAAGGCCAAGTAGCAGCCGTAACGATAAAGCTTCGTTCTTTTTTTAAATAATTCAAGCTCAACAATAAATTGTTTCGTTCGACCCAGTACGTCTGATTGCGAATCTATGAATATCATCGATACTAATTCTATGTTTACCATTTCACCAGAACCAATTGAATTTATACACCAAGAACCAGTATACTCAAGCTTGACCTCTGGGGGAGATTTGTTAATTTGGGTGGTAGTCTCCATTGGAGACGTTGTGAACTTATAGTAAGGTAGGGCTAGGTCACCAAATAATTACCATATTTTCTGACTTACAAGTCAATGCAATATATCAATCGAAGCAGTCTGTATTCATCGTATAAGTCGACTCCCTTTCTCCCCAATAACCATTCTATAAGAAAGTTTTTTTGTTTTTGTTTTGTTTTTTTGCATGGAGGAATGGAAGATTTCACAACAGGACGAAAATTTCGAAACATTTAATTACTTTAAGTTTGATTTAATATTTGCCTTTATTTACGTTCATAATTGCACATCAATATAAACAGTAATTATAAAGAGAAATAACGGGTTACTAAAATTGTTGTAATATACTATCATGCCGGAACTGAAGTGTAAACAATCGAATATCGTCAACGACTTTCCAAGTTCTGTAGCATTTCTCACGGAATTTTTGACCTTCCAAAGTCGTCTTCATGTATAAGTCGAACTATCTTTTCTGGCTGTAAATTCTGGTGTGAAAAATTCAAGTTGTATGCCAGAAAACACTGTAAAAGAAAGTACGTGCTAATTGCAATATTGTGAGAAAATATATATAGCTTCTGTTTGAATAAAATATTCTGTTAATGGGGAGAATTGTGTGTGTGTGTGTGTGTGTGTGTGTGTGTGTGTGTGTGTGTGTGTGTGTGTGTGT
>NC_068985.1:77398735-77401669 GCF_001194135.2 Octopus bimaculoides
GTGTGTGTGTGTGTGTGTGTGTGTGTGTGTGAGAGAGAGAGAGAGAGAGAGAGAGAGCGTGCGTACAAGCATGGAAAGTTCTCTTTCACAAATGCGATCTCAGTGAAAACAGGCGCTGAGCTACAAATATAACGAGCTGCGAACCATAGACTACAAATATGTCGTCTAATCTGGTGTAGAAATTAGTAACAATGTACCAATGTGAAAAAACATTTAAAACACTACCAGCTCCAATAAGGAGTAAACTAAACAATTACGGACCAATAGTGGGACTATCTACACTATCAGTCCCTAACTAGAGGTCTACTAACTAATGGGGATGGGAATTGATAAAGGTAGAACTGGGTTTCCGTGAGTTGTGGTCAAAATTTTATAATTCAGTGTAAAATGTACAGCTAATTATAATTATTCAGTTATATATTCTTTTCAAATATGAAAATAAGGATACTAGATTTCTGATAGTTACAGCCAGAAAAGATAGTTCGACTTATACATGAAGACGACTTTGGAGGGTCAAAATTTCCGTGAGAAATGCTACAGAACTTGGAAAGTCGTTGACGATATTCGATTGTTTACACTTCAGTTCCGGCATGATAGTATATTACAACAATTTTAGTAACCCGTTATTATTTAAGTACAAACATTGGGGACCATTGCTATATACCATCATTCAAGCATAGATGTGTTCGTTTGATTGCCCCCTACCACTGCTTGACAACCGGTTTTGGTCTGCTTATATCCACGTAACTCAGCAGTTCAGCAAAAACAAACACATGTGTAGGTGTGTCAAATATATTTGTATTTACCTGGAATCGAAACCGTATTGCAATCTCGACTCACTAGAAAGTTGATGCATCGTCTATACTTTTCTACTCTAGGCACATGGCCTGAAATTTTTGGAGAGTGGGCTAGTCGATTAGATCGACTCCAGTACGCAACTGGTACTTAATTTATCGATCCGAAAGGCAAAGTCGACCTTGGCGGAATTTGAACTCAGAACGTGAAGACAGATGAAATACCGCGAAGCATTTCTCTCGGCGTGCTAACGTTTCTGCCAGCTCACCGCCTTAAGGCAAAGTCGATTTCGGCGGAGTTTGAACTCAGAACATAAAGACAGCCTAAATACTGCTAAGCATTTCGCCCGGCGTGCTAACGTTTCTTATTTCTTTATTGCCCACAAGGGGATAAACATAGAGGAGACAAACAAGGACAGATGAAGGGATTAAGTCGATTACATCGACCTCAGTGCGTAACTGGTACTTAATTTACCGACCTCGAAAGGATGAAAGGCAAAGTCGACCTCGGCGGCATTTGAACTCAGAACGTAACGGCAGACAAAATACCGCTAAGCATTTCACCCGGCGTGATAACGTTTCTGCCAGCTCGCCGCCTAATGCATCGTCTATAGCGATCGCTTTCCACTTGCTTTCTTCACCATAATCTTGTTCTTCGCGTTGTTTCTTTTGCTTCGTTAGACGGCCAATATTTCTGCTAAGGAGAGACACAGTGGTTGCGTATTACTATAACTGGATTTTATTTTATCGTTATCCAATATGATTTAACAAAACAAAGCAAAATACAGGAGACGGAACTAAATACGTAATCATAACTGTTTCTACCGACTCAAACCCGATGGGATTTGAAATCAGGATGTAGAGGGTTGCAACCAAAAGTCTGAGATATTTTACTCTGTTTACACGTGTATAATGCGTGAAATTTAATTACGAAAAATCAGTGTCGAAATTGATAGTAGTAGCATGAAATTAGCCGCTAATGTTGTACTTATACGAATGGAGACAAAGATAAAAGTAGAGGATAAAATATATATATTGATAGGTTTAGGTACAAAAAAGTGGGTGGGGTGCATTATATTTGAGCTCGAGTAAATGTTTTCACCATTTCGTTTTCTTTTGTGAGCTTCTGTGTCAGACAGTGTGCGCGTATATAACAGAGAGAGAGAGAGACCTGTTATGAACGAAGTGATGGGAAGCTAGAGGGAACAAGTTGCGACAGCTTTTGAGCTTGTCTGCCATTTTTTGCAGGTTCTATTGAAGTGATTGACATTACACAGAACCAAGCTGCAACACTTTGCAGCTTAGATGTTTCCTTTGATGTAGCAGATACAGCATATAAAAACACTATTATATTGAGAAAAATAAATTACCCCTTCTTCTCTCGCCCCCGCATCCACGTATTTAAATATATACACGAATAATATAAATATATACAAATAAATAACCAAGGAACCTTTTATTAAAAACAAAAAATGGGGATTGGCTATTTCTTTGCCTTTCGGCTTGCCAGAACGGATTTGCAAGAATCGCATTCACAATATATAAATCTTGAGTTGACGCACATTTTCGTACGTTATGGCGTCGATAATAGTGTTGGCTCAGTTTACGACTCTGCTTAAAACCAGGTTGCTATGCCATAAATTCGTCATTTTGACACAAAAAGAACAGATGTGTTTATAAATTTCCGATTGAGGCAGCAACAACATAAAATGTATGGTCGATTTGGCCAAAATATTTATAACATATACTGGTTTTAAATGCTGCTAAACATTTTGCCTGGATGGCTAACAATTCTGCTAGCTCACCGCCTTATTTGTCACATATATCGGTTTCAAATTTTGACACAAGGCCAGCACTTCCATGGGATCTTTTTTAAAACGGGGGCCACATTTTTCATTAATGTTTTACGTAGTGTTTTTGGTACCGAAAGACTTTCAAACTTCGTATACTTATCTATTTTGTGTTATAGAACAGAAAAATATTTTTGTATTCGAATTTATTTCATGTAAAAAATTGTCTTATTTCGATAATTTCAACCAATCACTGAGGTCCACTCAGCCGATATACATTAAGTGCCGACTACATAAACAAACGATTCTTCGTTTTATTTGCTTTTTTCATTTTAAATTTGCTTTAACCC
>NC_068985.1:77402146-77407038 GCF_001194135.2 Octopus bimaculoides
ATTCTTCTAGCTCGTCGCCTTATTTATAACATATATTCTTTTCTACTCTAGGCACAAGGCTCGAAATTTTGGGGGGGCGGGGTCAGTCGATTAGATCGACCCAGTACGCAGCTGGTACTTAATTTATCGACCCCGAAAAGATGAAAGGCAAAGTCAACCTCGGCGGAATTTGAACTCAGAACATAAAGACAGACGAAATACCGCTAAGCATTTCGCAATTTTTTTTATTTCTCACAAAGGGACAACAAAGAGAGGACAGTACAATCTGAAATGGGGTCAGATTTAACGTATGAATTGACATAAAGATGAATTTTAAAATTTTACATGAAAATGAAGAGTTCGAATGATAACAAGACATAATAAAATGGAGTGGGGAGGCAGGATATGCTCGGACTCAACGAGCCCCGCCTCACCACCGATGCTTTGGATTCATCCTGCGTTGAATTCATGCGGTCCCATCCATAAGCAACATTCGTGCGACATTCTTCCATCGATCTTGAAATTCACCAAGTCAGGGCCAGAGATAAAAATGCCTGTTATTAACCCTTTCACTCGTGTCTTCCAAATCACCTCTTTCGCAATTGCTACTACGATGAGAGAGCAATTCTTACCTTCTTTCGACAGGAAATCCGGTGGGTCCAATATTCACTGTTGACTCAGTCGGTAGCTGTACTCTTCCTGTACTTGACAACAGTTGTTCGGCATAAACCCACACATCTGACACCTCCGAACACTGAACAATAGCGTGCGGGACACTTTCCCTGTCCCGCCCACATCTTGGACAGGTCGGTGGGCCAGGGCCACCATGCCTTGCGAGCTTGTCTCAGACAGGTAAGGCTCCTCGGTAACATTGCCATGCCAAAGACTTCTGGAAGTTATCCAGTGTCTTCGGTCCGAATGTACTTTGAAACAGACTGGCCGGTTGATTATCATCGAGACCTAGGGCTTCCCGCAAGGTATCGTCACATTTCGCTTCTACCAATCCTCCATAGAAGAATGTGGTAGAACCACTACCGTAGGCGTTGCCCGAGAGATGGAATATCTGGAGAGCCTTACGACACTCCGTAAACCATGTACCCAACTTCGATCTACGATAGAACCAGGTTTCCAGTCCACCGAAACAAGTGAACTTGGGAAACATTTGTTTCGCCAGCGGAGACCACACCCGATCACAATCCAGATGGAGCCACAGATGCTTCAACCTCAGCGCGTACTTGCGCATCATCAGCCAAGGCATCCCTAGCCCACCCTTTAACGGTTGTTGGCAGCAAATAGAGCGTCTTACCAACGGATTCGAGTCTTTTCACAAGAAGCGGAAGAGTTGTCTTTCCAGCTTGCTCAAACACGAATCAGGGCAGGGAACGACGGTTAGGCAGTAGGTGATGACCGATGCGATGAATACATTGGCCACCTCCGCCCTCCCTTTCAGGGATAGCCACCGCCAAGACCAGGTCTTGGCTATGTGGGCCACCCTGCTCGCTACCTCGGCCCAGTATCCTTATCTGCTTTTCTAATTAACACCCTATCTAAGTATGACCTGGAAGATCCGTCGCTGTTTGACCATGTTCACAATGGAGCGTTCGGAAATTCCAGCCTATAAGGTTCTGCTTGTTCAAAGCGGCTTAGCAGTTCCAGGAAGCAAGGATTACCTCTTCTATCAGAAACTAGGTTGTCAGGAGGTGTTAGGGAACAAACACAAAGACATACACACGCACACACACACACACACACACACACATATATATATATATACACATACATATGTATGTGCGATGGACTTCTTTCAGTTTCCGTCTCCCAAATCCACTTCTATGGCTTTGGTCGGCCTAGGGCTATAGTAGAAGACACTTGCTCAAGGTATCACGCAGTGGGACTGAATCCGAAAGCACGTGGTTGAGAAGAAAACTTCTTACCACACATCCACGCACCTACAAGCGCACGCGCGTGAGCGTACGTGTATGTGTATATATGTATGTGTTTGTCTCCACATCATTGCTTGACAACCGGCGTTTGTTTGTTTATGTCCCTGTAAGTTAGTGATTCGGCAAAAGAATACTAGACTTGCAAGGTTTTTTGCATTCTGAGTTCAAATATCTCCTGGGTCAACGTTGTCTTTCATCGTGCCAAAATCAATAAAATAAAATACCAGCTATATACTGGGGTAAACTTATCGCCTTATCAGAAACAATTATTTTAATTATTATAATTTTAAAGTATCAAGAACAAAAAAAAAAATTCTGAGTTCTATTTCTTCTAGCATCAATAAAATAGAGTACCAGTCATGCACTGATGTCAATTTAATTGACTTACACCCTTCCCTGAAAATAGCTAGGTTTGAGTCTAAATTAGGAACTCTTATTTTAGGAGTGGTGGATTGGCAGAATTGTTAGAACGTCATAAAAACAGAAAGAAGGAAAAAATTTATTTGGAAATTTTTTTAATTTTTTTATCCACGATAGGTTAATTCTTGAAATGCTGTAATGTCCACGAAAGTACTAATGCAGGTGAAATCTTTTCGTGGTATTTGTTATGACTCTTTCCGTCCAGCCAAAGTCAATGTTACGCTTCATTCATCCGGGGTTCTATAAAATAAAGTAGCCGTTGCTGAGAACTGTTTAATATTGCTTATAGAATATTTCTGCCTTTATCGACTATACATCTTTCATAGTATAGTTATAACACGAAAGAAAATATTGGTTCCCCTACTGTTGTTCTTGAAATCACTTTTCTAAAAATATTATATACATTCGTTTTCTCCAACTGAATAAACATAATGTAACTAGATTCCTTTGTAAGCTTTTACCAAAAGTGAAGTGGTGGTAGTAGTGATGCTGCATTTTCCCTAAGTATTTGTATTTCCAGCTCCCCAAGGGAATGCCAAATAAAGTTTGAATATGGCTTAAGATAAAAGTAAATTTTAAATAAGATAACATTTAAGATATAACTTCAAGTAAGTCGTAAAACTCAGAAAAATATGCTGAATAATTTCATTCGCAAGAGGAGGCTTGTAGTTTTCTGAAGAAATAACTCGATGTGGTACAGTGAATTCTAAGCGAAAAATACGCATGTTGTTTCGTTGAGGCAGTGAATTGATAATGGCACAGAATGCAACGCAGTATTTATTCAGGTTCTCTGTACTCAAGAACTGAGTTGCATTCTTCTCTTTCTTTCAGAAGCGGTTAGGTTATGCTGTTAGAAAGGTTCTTCGGGGTTATTCACAGCTTCCCTGTCTCAAGAAATGGAGAAGAAGTGAGCAAGAGGCAAGCAACCACCCCATCCTCTCTCTCTCTTTCCCTCTCCCTCTCCCTCTCTCTTTTTAAGAAAAGCTGATGTTAAACCATCCAAGGTCCGATATTCAGAACATAGAACTGAAATAAAGAGGAAAGAATTTACGTCAATGGTGATAATTTTGTAACAGTTTTTTCGTACATTGGAATACAAAATACGTAGAAAAACAAGTACAATGGATTGAATCCAGTTCAGTATTTCCAGATCATGGAAACGTGAAGGGCAAACTCAATTGTAGAGGGAATTTAATACAAAACTTTATAAGGCGTAACTCAATAATGTCTTACTTTATTGAGTTACGTCTTTCTCAGCAAACTCCATACTTCCTTTCACTTCATGTTATATTGCATGCCAAAGGAGGAAAATGGCAGAGATTATAGTATATCAAATCGGACTACATGCAAAATAAAATTTTGTCGGATTTCACAAAGTTTTAAGTTCAAACAACACTAAGTGGGGTCAATAAAATAAAGTACCTGCCGAATACAGGGGTTTCTATAATCGTCTATATCCTTCTCCCAAATGTGTTGTTTTGTGTTTATGCAAACTAATCAGCGATGAACGTTAATAAGTGTGATTGCTGTCAGCAGCGGTCTCCAACCTCTTTTTGCATCACAGAGCGGTTTCATGTAAGACAGTTTTTTTCTGCAGGCACATAACCAAACGCAATGAAGTGCATCATGTATGATTTATATATTACACACACACACACATACATACACTACGCACGCACACGCACGCTCACACACACACACATTATATCTTATCTCATCTAGGTTGTCCCATAGGACGCCCCCATGGGGGTTTCAGAGTCACAGGGCGCTGCTCCATGTGGTCTCGCAGTTTCCATCTAACTAGGAATATTAGGGTCTCATCCATTGTCTTGTATTGAAGATCCTCTGCATGACATCCTGCTAGTTCAAAGCCAGGAATCTGATCTATTAGGTCCTGTCGATAACTGAATCCACGCCCTGCTGCCGACGCCTCGATTTATTGTCGTTAAGGTTTTGTCTGTCTCCTACCCTTCGACTTGTCTGGCCTGGTAAGACCTGGCTGAAGATTTCTCTCCCTCCAGCATAGCTCTCCGGCTCTATGGAGCACACAGGCACTTCACCGCGACAAGGTACTTGTTGAAATGGCTGTTGACTACATAGTAGTTCTTCCGCCCTTTGACAGGTCTTACTTTTCATCCCGCAAGGTGTCCAACAACAACCTCCTCACCAAGCAAGCTTGATGGGGTTGCCAGTTTAGTCGCTCACGACCCGACCATGCAATAGGTTGTATTGGGTTACATGTTACCAGTAGGGCTCAAGAGCGACCTGACCCGAACACACATGATACATATTCTTTTATTCTTCTACTTGTTTCAGTCAGTTGACTGCGGCCATGCTAGAGCACCGGCTTGAAGGGTTTTAATCGAACAAATCGACCCCAGAACTTTTATAAGCCTAGTATTTATTCTATCTGTCTCTTTTGCTGAACCGCTAGCTTACGGGGACGTAAACACACTAACACCGATTGTCACGCGGTAGGGGAGACAAATACAGACACAGACACACACAAACATATATATATATATATATATATATATATATATATATATA
>NC_068985.1:77407626-77413557 GCF_001194135.2 Octopus bimaculoides
ATAGTCAATAAAATAGAAATGAAATTTTAAAATTTAGTCTTTCTGTACGGCCCGGTATCAAATGATTCACGGCCTGTCACTGGTGGTTGGGATCCCCTAAATATCAGGATTGATTTCTTGTATATAGTTATGCTCTTGACGTTCTGACCCTATCTACTCAGGACTGGTATTTTTTTTCATCCATCAAATACATAAATAAATAAATAAAATAAAATAAATAAATAAAAAGTAAAAGTGATATACTTTTGAAGTGTTTAGTCAATTACATCTCGTCATAGATGTATAACCTTGTGGCAAATGTGAAAAATCAATATTGATAATGTAAGGGTTTTACAATATTTAGATAAGTATTCCTGCGATGAATTCAACCTGCTAGCGTGGACTTTTCATTTCATTTCTCTTGATTCGTTAAATTAAATGCTATACATATAATGAAGTCAATTCAACTGACTGCGCTCCATCTCTACCAATTCGTGACTTTGCATTACACGAGAATCGCGAAAGTTCATTCAATTTACTATATCTATCACTATCTCGAAAATTTACACCCTGTACCAATGCAAAAAATCAATATTATTTTATCACGTATAGGAGCTATTTTCTAAAATTTGTATATATATGTATTTTGTATGGAGAAATGTGGAGTTCAATTTTCTATCAGAGAGGAGATTGAAAAGAAATACTTTTTTCAAAATTTCATTTATACATTTAGGCGCAGATGTTGCCGAATGGGAAGAAGCTTACTTCCCAATCACATGGTTCTGAGTTCAGTACCATTGCATGGTACCTTAGTCAAGCGTCTTCTGCTATATCCTCTGGCCGACCAAAGCATTGTGAGTGGATTTGGTAGAGAGAAACTGAAAGAAGCCTGTCGTATACATACCTATATCTGTATGTCTGTGTCATTGTTTGTCCCCGCCCTCAACTGCTTGGCAACCTGTGTTGGTGTATTTACGTCCCTGTAACTTAGCGTTTCGGCAAAAGAAATGATAGAATAAGTACCAAGCTTAACAACGAAAAGAAAACCATTCGACTAAAATTCCTTCAAGGCGGTGCAGCAGTATGGCCGCAGTCTAATGACTGAAACAAGTAAAAGATAAAAAACATTGTTATACTTTTTAATGTTATCTTGATCGTATTGGCTTGTAGCAAATTGTAGTGGTATTATGTAGGCATAGCGTGGATTCGATCCTCGATAACCAAATTTCACTTAACAGTTCAACAGCACTTTTCTCACGGTAAAACAATAGTTTTTATGTGAGTGACAGCAGATACATTTGACAGACGCCTTCTCTAAGCAGAATAATGGCTTTGCCACTTGACCCTTCTAATCTCTTCTAGGCCACCAAATGCTAGAATAGAGATAACAGACCGCCAACGAAATCTATTGTTCTCAACAATATGTCTATCCTTCTGGCTGGTTTTGTATAGTTATAAAAGCAAGAACTCCGTAAGCCAAAGTCAGTTAGTGAGAACCGAGTCTGGTTGACTGGCTGAACAAAACGCCGTCTCTAAAGGAAAAGGCACAAAAGGGACAACTATGGTAACTCACCAACGAAGCAGTTGTTTCGTCCCACCACTCTCACTTTCACTAAGTGACTTTCTGTTCTCTGTAACATTACATATCTCTCAAAATAAGGTAAAAAGAATTTTTTAATCCAAGGGAAAAATGAGACTGTTCCACCACATCACCATGTATGAGGTTTCATGGTGTTATTAAGCCATTGTATTTTATGAATTGAATTCAATGAGAGAAAAAAATACTTCTTTGCATGTAATTCCCTTTCTTTCGTCTGTTATTTAATCGCATTTCATATCTGCTTGTATCACGGAATTTCAGATCTGAATGAAATACACAGGATTGCTTTAGTTCCAATCAGTTCGACAGATTTAAACCTCAATATTGAGAGGGAGGGAGAGAGAGAGAGAGAGAGAGAGAGAGAGAGAGAGAGAGTTATATATTTCCGCTGTTGATCGTTTTACATCCTGCATTGACATTTTTCTCTTCCGATCTGACCAGTTTTGACGTTTACTCTTTCAACAACATCAACAGATTTTTTTTTTATCCTCCTCTTCTCAAAACTATTTCTTTACACATACACATACCATATTGATTAACCAGCATTACCAGCAACTGACTACATTATATACTAACATAGTGGCAACGGCGCCAATCAAAGAGTTAAATCACCGTAAAACAATCAATCGCCTTTATGCACTCCCTCCTCTCTCTCTCTCTCTCTCAAATAATAATAGTTTACTCATAGTTAAAGCTTTAACGTGACTAAAGCTACTTTCAAAGTTCTCTATTTCACTTTATAAAGCTTGGTCTTTTCTATCCTCTGGAGCATATAATTGCTTCTAATTTAGACACAAGAGCAACAACTTTGAGGAAAGAGGATTAGTCGATACCATCGACACCAGTATGTGACTGGTACTCTATTTTATCAACCCGAGAGCATGAAAGACAAAGTTGACCTCAGCGGAATTTGAATTCTGAATGTAAAGTGCCAGAACAAATACTGACAAAGCATTCTCCAACGTTCTAACAATTCTACCAAGCTATCACTATTTTGGAACGTATAATACAATGTTAACCAAGACTTGCAGTACCTGTGGAAATGCCACGATTATTTTAAAAACCATAAGTTTATCAAAAATTTATTGAGAACCATGAAATGCAAAATTTCTTTGGAAATTGTATGTTTTTTTTTTTGTTTCTTTTTTGTTTTTTCCACGAAGCGTTTAATTCTTGAGATGGTGTAAAGCTCGCAAAAGGTGCAATCTTACAATGGAACATGTTTGAAAACTATATTCTTTGTCATATATTAGTAGCCACTTTTACCTTGAGAGGTGTTATCTATCGTTTTGACGTTTAAATTAATAAGTTATGTCCTGGGGATGACTTTAAATTGCTTCTAGCACTGGTTTGGGAGTTGCAGAGTTTTGAGGAGTGTAGAACTACCTCTTAGTCACTATTATTTCCAGGTCTATTCTGAAGCGGAGTAAGAGTACTTGTCAAGATCTCAGCTATGGGTTAATTCGCATATTAGGGTTTGCCTACCTATGCATGTGAAGACTGGATCCGGCGCACTGCGGAAGAAACCTTCATGAATCAACAAAAGGGAAGGCGGTTGCAGCATGGATTGTGGGGTGCAGTGAGGAAGATGGGGCAAGAAAGACATCCTGGTCATCCACTGCATCTGTCTTCATCCCCAATCGTCTTGACCTGGTTTTGCCACTAGATTGAAGATGGTCCGACGGGCGAACATGTACATCAATATGTAAGCAATCTTACATAAAGAATAAACTAGAAAACATAATCTATATCATTATTCTGTAGCGGTGCAACTATGATAGAAAGACTTTAACAAATCTTGATATACTATACTAAATCCTTATTTTCATATAAAGAAAAGTGGGCGTATGTCCCAGCGAATTGAAGTAAGTAGCTAATCCACTTAGCTGTAGATTTTAATATTCTTTCAAATTTTGGCACAAAGCCAGTAATTTTGAGGGAAGGGGGAAAATCGATTACATCGAAAAAAAAACCCATCCCCGAAGTACTTGACTGGAGTTGATGTGTTCATTTTATCAACACCGAAAGACTGAAAGACAAGGTCAGCCTCGGTGGCATCTGAACTCAGAACATAATGACGAAGAAATCCTTTCTACTTTAGGGATAAGGCCAGAAATTTTGTGGGTAGGAAGTTAGTCGATTACATTAACTCCAGGGCTCAACTGGTACTTACTTCATCGACCCGAAAAGAATGAAAAGCAAAGTCGACCTCGGCAGAATTTGAACTCAGAAAGTGAAGCGCAATAACGATTCTACCAACTCGTCGACTGCTGTGTATTTTAATATGTTGTTTATATAATACATTATCTCTTCGATTTCGTTTTCATAGTTTATCACTTAATTGTCTCACGAAGAATATAAATGTAGTCAATATAATAGATTGTGTCTTCGATTTCGTTCATTTGTTACAGCGTTACATTGACCATAACAGAATAATATTGTAAACTAGCATCAACAGATCACAGAAAACTAGTTGTTTGGAATCGTTTGAAATATATTCATGAAAGTAACGTCAATTAATTCTTCCCAAAGCTTCATTTAATTTCAGTTAGTACACATTTAAGAAAGAACAGACATTTTGTGTCATCCAGAATGAGATGAATATTAACAAAATAAATACCAGCGACGGAAGCAGCATACATGTCAAATGGCAGTCTTTATATCCTACTCAACGTCTATGTATTCTTAGAACGCCGAGTAAGCCGGTGAGCTAGCAGAATCGTCAGCACACCAGACAAAATGCTGAGCAGCATTTCTTCCAACTTTATGTTGAGTTCAAATTCCACCGAGGTCGACTTTACCTTGCATCCTTTCGAGGTCGATAAAATAAGAACCAACTGAGCTCTGGAGTCGATGTAATCGACAAGCTCCACTCCCCAAAATTTCAAGCATTGTGCCTATATTAAAAAGACTTATTAGAACACCGAATACTCGGTGTTTGCCTTGAGAGATCCTCTCATACAGACGCATATGCTCAGAGTACAGGCATATACCGATAGCAAATGTGAACCGTCTGGCATGGGCGCTTGTCTTCGAACGATATATGTCTGTGCCCTTAGTACCATGTGTCTGCATGAGAGGATCTCCCAAGGTGAATGCTGCATTATTTGGCGTCCTAATAATACATTCACGTTGAGTAGAATATAAAGAATGCCATGCGGAATATATTGCAAATGTGAAATGTCAATCATTTCAACCAACTAATAACGGTTTCTAATTTAGGCACATTGCCAGAAATTTCATGGGGAGAGGGTTACTCAACACCATTGACTTCATTACATGACTGACTGGTACTTTATTTTCTTGACCCCAGTGGATGAAATGCAACGCTAGTCCCTGCCTGAATTGAACTTGCAAAATATTTTCTTACGTTTTCACTACCTTCCTAGAGTGATGCAAGGCTACAGTTGTAATATGGAGGAATATACACTAGTAGTACTAATTTATTTGTTTTGGAAGTCCTAAAAACAATGTCAACTATTGATATACTCGCATTCATAAAGGTACGAAGATATATGCTGCATTTAGTCAACTATCCATGACCGTTTAACAACCCTATGATAATTCCAACCTAGGCACAAGGCCAAAAACTGAGTGGCGATAACAACCGATTATATCGATCCTAGTACTCAATTGGAACTTTATTTTACCGGCCTCAAGAAAAGAAGGTAAAATTGGCCTCAGCGGGATTTGAACTCGGAACATAATGGGTCGTAAGTAAATGATGGTAGGCATTTTGTCCGAAACTCAAACAACTTCCCACTCTCCCGCCTTAAATAATTTCTAAGAAGAGCACAAGGCTTGCAATTTGGTAGGAGCGAAACAGTCGAAGCAATTTGACGTGCTAACGTCCCAGCCAATCGACCGCTATGAACCAAACCTATATAATGATGCAATATTGTACAAATAAAGTATAATGTAAAATCTACAAACATTGTCGCATCTGAATTGATTCTAACAATTAATTACATTACAAGTTTGTAGAATTCTTTTCTCAAAGAATTGCAGACATAATGGCGCTTTGACTCAATACAGACAACAATCAGAACAAGTGAAAGCTGAAATCCTTGAATTCTTCAACCAGAGCTGAATACTAAACAAATATTTATTCAGACGTGAATTTAATTTACATAACCACTTCATCTGACTAATGTTTTGCTTTTTTTTTTTTTTCGACAAGGACAAGAAGAGCGGGGACAAGTTTTTTTTCTTTCCTTTGTTCTAGATAAAATGATAATCTTTAACATACGTCATATGTTATTATTGTAGCATTCCCGAATATTAAGGTACATAATGAATAGGTAAAAATAGGCATACTATATATGTATGTATATATATATATATATATATAT
>NC_068985.1:77414229-77417350 GCF_001194135.2 Octopus bimaculoides
AACTTAGTTGTCGATTTTGACGTATGGGGTATCAAAAAATTCAATAATCTTTCGGCTATCCAATAATTTTATTTTCATTTACATATTTGCATTATAAAAATTTAACATTCTAATCTTTCTCTAAGTCAACTATCGTAAATGACATTTTATACCACGATGTTGACGACGACGACGTTAAATCCACCTCCATCGTCACAACGTTTTTCAATAGAGGAGAAATGTTGATAGTGTGTGTGAGTGAGTTAGAAAGAGGGAGGGAGAGGGGGAGAGAGAGTGAAAGAAACAGACATAGACTAAAAGAGAGGAACTATTACAGAGGGTGAGAAAGAATACGTAAGAGCGAGAGAAATACAGAATGAGAAAAAGACCGAGAAGAGAAAGAAACAGAGAGAAAACAACTTTCTATAGAAGTTGAAAGAGACAGAGAGAGATAGCGGGAGAGAGAGAGACGCTGGTGTTTGATACTGTATGTATATTCTAGCAGATGTCTGTATATTTGTATGTCTGTGCATAACGCCAATGAGGGAATCAGAGGGGAGAGAAAGAAACAGAGAAGCATTCTTTGTTTCTCTCGCTCACACATATTCTTTCTCATCCTCTGTAATAGTTTCTCTCTTTTTGTCTAAGTAAGGAAGTGGCTCTTTACTTCTCCTCCTCCTCCATCTTCTCGTTCATCACAACGTTTTTAGATAGAGGGAGAAATGTAAATTGTGTGTGTGAGTGAGTTAGAAAGAGAGAAAGAAACAAGCATAGATTAAAAGAGAGGAACTATTACAAAAAGTGAGAGAGAATACGTGTGAGCGTTCGAAAACTTAGCTGCCGATTTTGATGTATGGGGTATCAAAAGATTCAATATTCTTTCGGCTACCAAATAACTTTATTTTCATTTACATATTTGTATTATAAAAAATTAACATTATAATCTTTCTATAAGTCAACTTTCGTAAACGACATTTTATACCACGATGACAATGACAACGATGTCACATCTATATCTATATATTAGCAGATGTCTGTGTATTTGTATGCTTGTGCATAATGCCAATGAAGGAGTGAGAAGAGACAGAAAGAAACAGAGAAGGAAAGTGAGGAAGTGGCTCTTTACTTCTTCTCCTCCATCTCCTCATTCGTGTGTGGGTGAGAAAGAAAGAGAGATAGGGGGAGAGAAACAGGTATAGACTAAAAGAGAGGAACTATTAGAGAGGGTGAAAGAGAAAATGTGTGAGCGAGAGAAACACAGAATGAGAAAAAGACAGAGAGAAGAAAGAAAGAAAGAAACACAGAAAGAAAACAAGTTTCTATAGGAGGAGTTAAAAGAGAGACGGATAGCGGGAGAGAGAGACGCTGATGTTTGATACTGTATGTATGTTCTATAGGTGAAGGTGAAAGAAAGCCGACACAAAGAGAGGGGAAAAGTAGAAAAGAAAGAGATGCTGATGTTTGATACTGTATGTGTGTGTGTGTGTGTGTGTGTGTGTGCGCGTGTGTGCGTATGTGTGCGCGTGCGAGTGCCTCATTCCACAATCACCATTTAGTTCAATCACTCTTGTGAAGATATTCATGTAACTTTCATTTTTTCACTTAATCCTCATTTTAATTTTCAAAAAAGTTAAGTTTTCGAGAAAAATGTTCTCACTCTTTACAAGAAGAGACGGGGTAGATGTTGATGGTCATTATTCTACAGTGAAGCAAAGACGAGTACAGGTCACTAGACACCCCTTCCCATTGATAGCAAAGACATGAAAACGACCAAAGGAGGCTGTTTCACGTAATGCCAATGAGTTACAAGGGCCAAGGGATAAACGGTTAGAACAATTACGTTAACAAAACGCAAAGCGCAGAAGCCAAGAGTCAAAAAAGGAAAGAGAAAAATGTTTAAAGGATGCAAGACAAAGACAAGCTGCCAGGTTTACTAATGAAACAATAGGTTAGCGAGAGATGAAACAAAGAAACAACCAGGAGCAAACAGTTGCTGCAAGACTTCGCCAATCCTTAGAGGAAAGGCCTAAGCGTTTTTATCAAGATAGGCTGAATACGTTTGACAAAAGAGTTGCACCTTTTAAGGGGATTTGGAAAGGATTAGATTTCAACTACGATCCAAACCATGATTATTCTACAGAGAAATTTATTGATATTGGAGCATGTCAAAAGAGTGCAGTCTATGTAAAGGAAAGAAATGGGAAAGAGAAACCACCACTATGGGTTGCGGTGGAGGAACGGTTGTTTTACCGACGTTTGGTACACCCCCGGATACTTTGAAGGTATTGCTTTTGGGAAACACACCAAGGAGCATGCACTTCTTGAAAAACACTTGGAATTATAATTCTGCTTTCCAAATGACCTCCTTTGGTAGTAATATTATAAGAGAAGGGAACATGAAGCCAACTTTTAAAATCCATTGTATTAGATCTTTGTTGCCAACTGAAAGCAAAAATCCTCAGTTTTTACAGCTATATTTTGTGACGAATTACAAGGAGCAGGCTTTGCAACGGTCATTTAACCTTACAAATTTGAAAAAAGAGTTAATCTTTGATCTGCAAGATATGTTGCATACAAACAATAGCTACATCAGAAGCTTCAAGTATGCACTGGAATCTGCAAAACCCACTGAATGCAAGATAGTTATTGATGCAGACAAAAAGCCTATTGCTGAGCACAAAGGCCACTACAATGCCCCTGCTGCAAATGAAGTAGCAGCAATTATTACCGGTGACGAGTATGGGAAGAGAGATATTATTATTCAAGGAAGAAGAAATAAGATTCAGCGGATAAATGTAACCCACCGATCATATGATGCACTCCAGTATCCATTAATCTGTGTGTTTGGTCAAGATGGATATCACTTTGGTATTAAAAAAAGAAAGATACGTAATTTCCTTCAACATATGTGATAGAAGTTATCTCCCTTCATAAAAGTGGTAAATTTTGTATTTTCGTTTATTATTATTATTATTATTATTATTATTATTATTATTATTATTATTATTATTATTATCATTATTATTATTATTTTGCATTATAAATTCAGAATTGATTTCCCAATTGAAAAATAAATTGAATTTAGAATAACAAATTTCTATGAAACATTTTACTTCTTTCTTCCAATATATAAAGAACAATT
>NC_068985.1:77417888-77420448 GCF_001194135.2 Octopus bimaculoides
TTATCCGGTTGCATCTCAGTAACATGTGCTTATACAGAATAATATTCAACACTGAATATATTCTAATTATTTATAATACAATATAGGATAAATTCTTTATAAGAATTTATCAAGTAGTCAGCGTGAAAAAAACCTCATAATGAAAAAAATAACGAAAAATTTCGTAATGAAAAAATTCATCATTTCTTCATAAATATAATTAATTATATATAAAGGGCATTAACTGTGTAGTAATGCCTCACGCTTCGAGGGACTTCAACAGAAAGGAATAAGAGAAAATAAAGAGAGAGAATGAAAAAAAACTTGTAGATTTAGCGATCAAGCATAGCGAATGATTAGAAAAAAATCTGAAAGAAGAGGTTGAAAATGCTGGTGATCCCAAATGAAGGTGCGCATGCGTGTGTGTGTATGTGAGAACGGTGTATGTGAATGTGTAAGTGTGTGTGTGTGTGTGCGTGTGATTAAGGGCTAGTGACTCTGACGTGTGTGAGTGTGTGCATTTGTAAGTGCGTGTGTGTGTTGTGTGTAGTAGTTGGTGTGCTTTTGACGTGGTGTGTGTACATGTGTGTGTGTGTGTCTGTCTGTCTGTGACCAAACAGTGTGCATATGTATGGTGTACATACACACACACACACACACGCACACAGGACTCTGTCAGACAATTTCTGCGACCACATCACCCCTGACATCTGGCCACCTAACTCCCCACACTGCAATCCCCTTCATTATTATGTGTGGGGCACAGTTGAGTGAGAGACCAACAAAGCTCCTTGTAACACCAAAAATGAACTGAAGGCAAGGATTCTGGCAGCACTCACCAACTTAAACATGGAAACTGCTCAGAAGAGTTGCAGGAGATTCCGAAGTCGTTTGGAAGCTGTGGTTGATGCTAACGGTGATTTTATTGAATACATTTGCTCTTTAGTATTTCAAGATGTTTTCATGTAATTTTGGTTAATATATCAGTTAAAATGAGATGTTAGTGTTATTTTCATTTTTGCATAATTTAAACCCTGTATGTATACATATATATATAGATATAGATATGTCTATATCTATCTATCTATCTATCTATCTATCTATCTTACATGTGTGTGTGTGTGTGTGTGTGTGTGTGTGTGTGTGTGTGTGTGTGTGTGTGTGTGTGTGTGTGTGTGTGTGTGTGTGTGTGTGTGTGTGTGTGTGTGTGTGTGTGTGTGTGTGTTAATATAATCTTCCTAATGGTTTTGTTAATGCATGTATTGTTCCGCCAATGAATTAATACAAGAGAAGTTTCTCCTAGTAAAATTTCTCACGTTTTTTTTTTAACTTTTCACACCGTGCGCACGCACATACACTGTACAGATACACACGTACACACACACATGTGTGTGTGTATGTGTGTGTATGTGTGTGTGTATGTGTGTGAGTGTGTGTGTGCGTGTCATTAGGTTAGAGCTTTTTCTGCTATAAGAGGAGTGCTCTAAAAACTGAGTGCTTGTACAAGATCTTATAGCTTCCTAAGAGCTATTAAGATGAATGTATGTATGTATGTATGTAGAGAGAGAGAGAAAGAAAGAGAGAGAGAGAGAAAAAGAAAGAGAGAGATAGAGAGAAAGAAAGAGAGAGAGAGAGAAAAAGAAAGAGAGAGATAGAGAGAAAGAAAGAGAGAGAGAGAGAGAAAGAAAGAGAGAGAGAGAGAGAAAGAAAGAGAGAGAGAGACATATAATAGATACATAGATATGTGTGTAGTCACCGAATAGCGCTAAACTAACAGCGCAGCCTGAAGGGGTCCAGTGTCATTACACTAAAAATATTGTAAAAGTGCAGCAGATGAACGACAGGGAGGCTGAAAAAATTACGTATATACTTCCTGGTGAGAAAATGCAACAGATATACAATAATATAATAATCTACATATGGAAATTTCTGAAAGGGCTAGTACCTAATTTCAGCATGGAGTGTTATACAAATAATCCGAACTGGATGCCATTGCATTGTACCAAAGGTACCGTCCACCCAATCTGATGTCAAGACAAGGTACTGCAACAGATTAGGGTTTAAAAGCCCAAAACTTTTCAATACTCTGGCAAAAAAGAAGAAACGTACACAATGTGGACGGGGATGTCTTCAAAAAGGAACTGAACATTGTCCTATCCAGATGAACAAATGAGCCGGTATGAAGTACAGATGAAGGCAGCAGTGCCAAATACCCACTTACTCGAAATGGGCCAACAACCTAGAGGAAAGGGATACGCAAGTGTGGTGGTATGAAATGCGACGGCCCTGAAGAAATCAGCCAAAGAACAAAGATAAGATGTGTAAAACTAAAAAATCACGGTGGTGCTCTAGTATGACCGCACCCTCATGGCTGAAACGAATAAAAGAATAATAGAATAAAAGAACATATATATATATATATATACTTTATTTAAAAGCAGCAGAAATATAACAAAAGACTGTTACTCTGAGTTTCACGTTCCCGTTCATCGGACAAAACTGTCTTTTGTTATATTTCTGCTGCTTTTAAATAAAACATATTACTCTACCTCTGGTATTTGAGTACTCTTTTTTCCACCTT
>NC_068985.1:77421258-77425171 GCF_001194135.2 Octopus bimaculoides
TATATATAACAAACGAAAACCCTGTCTCCTACATGAAACACTTGAAAAGAAATCTACTAGGGAAAAAAACATCTCGTGCGATCTAAATTACTTTTTACGGAGTATCTGATTCGCTGACCTTTTTATTAAGTGATATCTCCTAAAGCAAAGGGAACAACACAAGACTTTGTCTTCATATAACAATCCGAGCCACGATTCACTGAAATCTTGTTGCTTTTTCTTCTATGTCTACGAGTAAAGTTTTAGCAATTCACTGTTTTTTTATCGATTTATTTGACCAATGAGACAGCAGCACTTCTTAGGCATTCATCTGCTCCATAAACGGAACTCAAATTTGTTCGGTGTCAGTCTTCGACAAAATTCAGACAGAACAAGAAATCGGCAAAGAGATCGGCCTATTCTTATTTTAACTAATTTTAATACAAGACACGTTACAGCTGAACGAGGCATCGATTGCAGTATCTCGATTCTGCCAGGTTACTGACTATGTATGTTGATGCTTTTTTTTTCCTTTTCTCTCATTCCTGGTCACACTATGTGTGTGAGACTTCTGCATTAGAAGAAGAACTTGTTTCTAACAAATATATAAATTTCATCGCTGACTTTCCCAAAACATTCATATGCGCAACTCGTGTTAACCTAAACCCTGTCTCTTTTTCTCCCTATATTTTAAATGAAAATTTTTACTTATCTCTGTGAGAGTTACTGTCTCATTCAAACCAGTTCTTTGTGAGCATTTGAGAAGTAAACATAACCATATTGAATTAGAGTATCTCTAAGGCCGGCAGAGTGGTAGCTTCTAGTAAGAAATAAAAGAGAACACACAAACAAACACACAATTATTATTGTCTCTCGCCTCAGTATTTTTTCTTCAGCCTTAAACACCTTTCTCTAGTTTCCTACCTTCGGTATCTAGTTGGGGACTGAACCATTTTGGAGTTAAATGCATTGGTAATGAACATAATGAAGTGCTAATGACTGTATACAAAGTTTCCTTATGCTGATATGAATTCTATGTCAATTTAGATGCTCTGCCGATTGAACGACTAACTCGTTATAGTAAAGTGTGACACAATATGCGTCTGCATCTGTTTTCAAAAGGCGTACCTTTTGACTAACAAATACAGTCTATTTGATTGGCTTCCGCACAATTTCTGTTTACCAAATTTCAATCACGTGGTTGATCCACGGCTATAGTGAACATACAGTGCAGGTGTGGATGCATAGTATGAAATTTACTTCCCAACCACATGGTTCCGGCTTCAGTTCACTGCGTGGCATCTAAGATAAATGTCTTCTACAATATCACCAGGCCGACCAAATCCTTACGGGTGGATTTGGCAGACGGAAACTGAAAGAATCTCGTCGTATATATATATATATATATATATATATATATATATATATATATATATATATATATAATTGATGAAGGATGGTACTTTTATGTTATATACCCACGGACAACTGTAGCTAGTCCCAACAATGGTTGGTTATAACCAAAATACAGCGGGCAAGAACAACATGCCTTGGACAACTCAGTATATTTAGCGGGACATCCCCTTCTTTATGCATATACCTGATGTGACACAAACTGTACAGATTCATGCAACACATTTAGATGCACATTATCCTACCCATAACGGACAGTTGCAGGATGGGTCGAAACGATCGTCGTACTGAATAAAGATTAGTGCTAAATCTATCTTCCGTTTCCTTCACCAATTATTATCTCAACTAACACTGTGGAATTCCTGATGTAGATCCAGAGGAAATATATCGCAAACCGTGGATGACACCAATACACTAATTGACATGTACCCATTAGTTCAAAAAATTACATATATATATAATTTTTTTACAATTACATATATTTATATATGTAAGAGATTTTCTAACTAGCTACTTTGCTTGTTGCAAGATCAGTGTCTGGTTGTCACTTATTTTTTTTTATCTATTGCGAGCTGGCGCGAACTACTGTTATCTCTAGCGGACGAGTATCCACAACTGGAGATGTGCAGAAATAACTCGAAACTGTACGGTTTGGTGGTCCTGTCACTGGAACATGGTAGGGGTTTGTTCCCCTGCTTGTAATATATATCGGGTGCAGATTGCATCGATAACCAGCTGGAGGAGGCTTCCTCCTGGGATTAAAATGGTAGTATCGTCAGTTCCTACGGAACAGCCATGTTGAAGTAGTGATAAACATTTCTTATATGTGTGTGTGTGTATACATACACACATAAACACACACACACATGTGCATGTTTTTGTGTTTATCTGACCCCCGCCCCCTACTTGACAATCAGTGCTGTTTTGTTTACATCCCCGTAATTTAGCGGTTCTGCAAAAAGAGACCGATAAGATAAATACAGGCTTTAAAAAATAAGTCCTACGGTCAATTGGTTCGACTAAAACCCTTTAACGTGGTGCCCCAAGATGGCCGCAGTTCAATGACTGAAACAAATAAAAGATACATATCCATGGTGTCACGCTGTGAGATCGAACCTGGGACCTCATCATTGCGAACGAACTTCTTAAATAATGTCCGCGTTTCTTACACTATCCACTTAGTCCTTAGCGTTATCTGATTAGCGTGTGACAAACAGTAGAATGCTTGACTAACTACTTTAGATTGTTTTTAGTTTCATCTCGCTGGATTCTCATCTCATTTAGATCAACTTTGTCTTTCATTCAATCATCTATAAAACTCTCCTTTTTCCTTAAAAATTTCGTGACTTTGTTCTAATGTATCGTTTTGAGCAAACACTGTCTTCCATTAGTGTTTCAGACTTGTGTCTCTAATTCTTTCGAAGGTACACCAGCCAATATTCCTTCCTTTTCTTTGTATTTCAATTCTGTTCGTTGCAGACCGTCCGTCGCAAATGTACTAGTTTTAGCTATTATTAGTTAGCATTCCTCCACTTCTCTCTCTTTCTCTCTCTCTCTCTCTCTCTCTCTCTCTCTCTCTCTAGTCCAACAGATTTTTGGGATCTGACGATACACCATAAAACTAAACCCTTTATGGACGGGAAACCTAAGGTAATCCCATAAACCGGCCTTCCCCATTTTCAATATATACGTCTCTACATCTTAGAGTGTGCTTCTTCTTTCGGATTTATGTTTTCTACGAACGATATGTTTTCAGTGAATGTGTTTTCACTAGAAATATATATATTTGCGAGAGGTTGACAGACATCTTCAGCCAGCTGGTCTTGCTACTTCAGGCTAATGACGAAACATGTCCCTGAATGCAGACTAGGCTGGGTGGGGGTGCTTGTCTCCCCCTCGCGAATATAAGGACACAGGAAATGCGTGAAGGCCAACAGGAAGCGGTGCAGCTTCCTAGGGCTAAATAGCAGCAATATGATTCCCTTATTGGGACTGTCACATTAAGTTGACAGTATACAACTGCTTTATCATAACACTGCTGCTTAATTCTCTCTGAGATTTATAATTAGATCATTTCTGATATATTTTCTTTTATTCTTTTATTTTTTCATTTATTTCAGTCATTTGATTGCGGCCATACTGGAGTACCGCCTTTTAGTCGAACAAATCGACACCAGGACTTATTCTTTGTAAGCCTAGTGCTCATTCTATCGCTGAACCGTTAAGTTACGGGGGACTTAAACACACTAGCATCAGTTGTCAAGCGATGTTGGCGGAACAAACACAGACATACATATACATACATGTATATATATATAAATATACGACGGGCTTCTTTTAGTTTCCGTCTACCAAATCCACTTACAAAGCTTTGGTCGGTCCGAGGCTATAGTAGAAGACACTTGACCAAGATGCCACGCAGTGGGACTGAACCCAGAACCATTTGTTTGGTAAGCAAGCTACATACCACACAGCCACTCCTGCGCCTATATACATATTATATACGTGATCTGATCAATAA
>NC_068985.1:77425867-77429322 GCF_001194135.2 Octopus bimaculoides
TTCTGAGTTCAAATTCTGCCGAGGTTTACTTTACCTTTCATCTTTTCGGGGTCGATAAATTAAGTAAATTAAGTACCAGTTACGCACTGGAGTCGATGTAATCGACTTAATCCCTTTGTCTGTCCTTATTTGTCCCCTCTGTGTTTAGCCCCTTGTGGGCAATAAAGAAATAAGAAACGTTAGCACGTCGGGCGAAATGCTTAGTGGTATTTCGCCCATCGCTACGAGATCCATTCTATGTTTAGCCCCCCGTGGGCAATAAAGAAATTGATATTTCGTCTGTCTTTACTTTCTGAGTTCAAATTCTGCCGAGGTTTACTTTACCTTTCATCTTTTCGGGGTCGATAAATTAAGTAAATTAAGTACCAGTTACGTATTGGAGTAGATCTAATCGACTGGCCCCCTCCCACAAAATTTCGGGCCTTGTGCCTAGAGTAGAAAAGAATATATAATTATATGAATATGTATTATGTATCGCTCTCTCTTTCTCCCCACTCTCTCTTTCTCCCTGCTCTTTCTTTTCCTCCCCGTTCTCTCTTTCTCCCCGCTCTTTCTTTCTCTATTGAATTCATCCTCGCTGTTGTTAGCACACCCTCACTCACAAACTATGTTGAAGATACCAAAACAGCGAAAGCAACAAAATTCTTGATGGTGTGAACGACCTACAAAAGCCTTCAATGTCATATACTAGTGAGAACATATGCAATTCAATACTAGAAAATTTTAAGCACTCTGCTATCAGCTCTCTAAGACATTGCGACTTGACTGCACAAAGAGGGCCAGCAATCCTAGAGTAAAGAAAAAAAAAAACGAAAAAATCTGCGTGACCTGAAAATTGTAATTTGTAATGACGCATTATAAACCTATGTGCAATATATTACAAAGGCGTTCCGCCGAGGTCGACTCTGCCTTTCATCCTTTCAGGGTCAATAAAATGGGTATCAGTTGAGCACTGGAGTTCACGTAATCGTTTAACCCCCACCCCTGAAATTTCTGGCCGTGTGTAGAAAGGATATTACTATGAAAGCAACGTCGTGCTGACGACTAGTTTCATCGATCCTGAGAGCTATAACAAGAGACTAAGCTGCTGCTGAGGAAAACAACTGCTTACAGTTGTCTGAATTGTTACTCTCTTCTATGGTTGGTCCTTTCATCGCAAGGTCACTACTTAAATGGATGCAATTCCAGTTCAAAGGATTTCGTATCCTTTATTTTTTACTTGCTTCAGTCATTGGATTGCAGCCATGCTGAGGCACTGCCTTGAAGGGTTTTGTCGAACAAATCAAACCCTGTACTTATTTTTAAAACTTGGTACTTATTCTATCGGCGTGCGTGTGTATATGTGCGCGCAGGATGTCTTTCAATTTCCATCTATCAAATTCGCTCAGAAGGCTTTGGTCGACCCGGGTCTATAGGAGAAGACACTTGCGTAGGGTGACATGCAGTGGACTAAGCCCAGAACCATGAGATCAAGAAGCAAACTGTTTCATTGATGACGATAAATTACATATAAGACGGCTTCTTTCAGTTTCCATCTACCAAATCCACTCACAAGGTTTTGGTGAACTCAGGACTTTAGTAGAAGATACCGAAGGTGCCCTACAGTGGAACTGAGACCGAAACCATATGGTTGGGAAGCAAGCTTTTTACCGCACAGCGTCTATAAGAAGTAAACTATTGGAAGAAGTTGAAAACTTTACGACTTTATTTAAGTATTAATCTAAGATTACACTGAGTAACACGATTTTTGTCCTTGGGCAGCAACTGTTATTACCTATTTGCTTACCCCTAGAAAGTATGAAAAACAGCTATTTCCTTCAAACTTTGATTTTGTAACATTTATTCAAACCTCAAAGAATCCCTTTTAGCACATGACTATGAGGCTCTCCCACTACACCTGTTCATGATCTGAGATGCACATATTGTCAGCCACTAGGGACATGTTTCAAGTAATTAAGGTGAAGCAACTGACAAACAAATCTGTGGTATTGAGCAGAATATTTGCTATAACGATATTTCTGCTTCAGCAATTCAGTGCTGAATCTGTCTGAAATATAATGGAAAATATGTCTGTTTCAAAACATTGATGCCCGGGTCACAAAAGCAAAGTTTGCAGGGAATAGTAGTCATTTCCTTTGAATTCTAGATAGAAGCAAATAGGAAATAACACTTACTGACCAAAGGCAGAAAAAAAGAAAAAATTTGTTACACAGTCATTTTATCATAGCAAGTGAGGGCTAAGCTTTTGGCAAAATCACTAGAAAATATACCTTTCGGTATTATTTTCTACTCATTATGTTCTGATTTCAAATCTCACCGAGGTCAACTTTGCCTTTCATTCTTCCTGTATCAGTAAAATAGAATACAGGTCAAGAACTGAGATTTGTGGTATGATAAGTACCCTCTCCTCAAAATTGCTGGTAATTAAAGGAAGTTTGAGAACAATATGAGTAACATTTGCTGATGGAAAGACTCAATATTAAAAGCAAGCTCAAATTTTTAAAATAAAATTCTTATTGATAGAGAATAACAATAATCCTTTCACCCGCCGAAATTATAAAATTCTTTTTTGTCTTATTTAACCACATAGGTTAAATAAAACGAAAAAATTTACAAAACTTTATCCAGTTGACAAGAGGAAGACATGTAGTAAATTTTAGTTGGAAGCACTTAAAGGTATGGTACCAAATCTCAGCATCGAAAGCCATAAGGGACTTAGGAAGTAAGGATTCGTAGGAGACATGATGATGGTTTCTGTTAATTCCCGAGGAGAGATAGAGTGTCGTGGGTTGCTTGATACGTCCACATGTCCTACTAGACTAACATTGAACTCGACAGAAATATTAAGGTAGTAATTTTCGTGATGTAGAGAGAACAATGTTTTATCATTCATATGCTGAAGGCATCTGAAAGAAAGACCCAGGCGTTCAGTGAATACTAAATCCTCAGTAAATAGTAAAATAATAATGGTTTCAAATTTTAGCACAAGGACAGCAATTTAGTGGGAGGGGGTAAGTCGATTACATCGATCCCAGTGTTCAACTGGTCCTTATTTTATCGACCTGTAAAGAATGAAAGACAAAGTCGACCCCTTCCTGCATGGACGGTAATCTTGGGATCATTCTTAAATAATTTTCAGTTCCTTTTTTGATGTGCTCCTACAATCACTGTTATTGTAACCGTCTTGAGATGCCATCTTTGCTTCTATTACTGTGTGGTAGTAATAAATGTTGATTAGTTTCGACTTGTACTTGAGATAAACATAAATATGTGAGGGTTGGAGGGGATAACAGGAGAAAGAGAAGCAGTTTGGGGAATAGACCAAATTCCACAGGTCTGTAAATAAGTTCAGCAGATGGTGAGAAGGAGCTTAATAATGGGGCTTCGCATTCCATTGCGATCAAGAGACAAAGGAAGCGTTACATCCATACGGTCAGCAAAGGTCAAATGTGTTT
>NC_068985.1:77429497-77431858 GCF_001194135.2 Octopus bimaculoides
TATATACTGATGCTTACATCGTTGAATTTTTGAATTTTTTTTTTGGGGGGGGGGATATTTTAAAAATTTTCCTTTTCTTTTTATAGGTTTTGCTGTGGTTTACACTTTTCGTAATCGTGCAGTTTGTTTATATTGGCAGGTGCTTATCTCCTTAGTTCTTATCGTGCGTTTAATTTGTTGCTGCAATAAAAGGTGTGTTTACATATTCGAGTAGTCAGGGAGAAAAGAAGGGTAAAATTTTCACAGAAAGTTGTAGATATTAAAGTTTTTAATTTTCTAAAGATGATCGCTTGTATGTCCGACCAGAGAAAACTGTAGTGTTCTTGCAATAAAAAGGGTGTTTACATTTTCGAATACTCAGGGAGAAAGGAAAGGAAAGAAGTGTGAAGTTTTCATATAAAATTGTAGATATTAAAGTTTTTAAATTTTCTAAAGATGATCGTTTGAATGTCCGCACAGAGAAAACTGTAGTGTTCTTGCAATAAAAAGTATGTTTACATTTTCGAATATTCAGGGAGAATGGAAAGGGTAGGCATTCACAGAAGTTGTTAATATACTAAAGTTTTTAAAAGTTTTTATAGATGATCGTTTGTGTGTTCGTCCAGAGAAAATTGTAGATATGTAAGTTTCTAAACTTATTTTGAGGGGAATTTAAAATACTCACAGGAGATGTAGACGTTCCAGTTTTTGAAAGTTATTATTATTATTATCATTACTATTATTATTATTATTATTATTATCGTTATTATTATTAAACAACTGGGAAATGAAAACTATCGAAGAGAAAGACAAGACCAACACCTGGAGATACCTAAGGAAAATTGTTCTGAAAAGATGTACTGAAGCATTGATGTGCCTCCCCCCAACCCAAGACAAGCTCTGAAAACTAATTACACCAAGTTCCAAATAGATAAGAGCAGTGAATCGCCCCTTTGTAGGGTGTGTGGCATCAAAACTAAAACAGTTCACATACCCTGGGTGAATGCAGCAAATTGGCCCAAAAGAAAAACAAAAGGAGGTACAATAACGTAGTTAAGGATTTTCATTGGAAATTGTGTGATAAGTACAGCCTTGAAATAATAATGAAATGGTACATCGAGAATAATGAGATCTTGTGGGATTTTACAATCCAGTGTGATTCAGTGACTGGTGCTCGGAGAACATCAGTGACTGATGTTCGGAGATAAAATGATGAAGGAAACCACCTGGGGATGTGCGGCTAGGTGACAAAGAATTAGAAAAGATTGAGAAGTACAACCCACTAAAAGATGAAATCTCACGCACGTGGGCAATGAAGAACTTAAATGTTATCTCAGTAGTTGTAGGGGCACTGAGAGCATTAACGACCACGTTTGAGAAATTTGTTGGAGAAATTGGGATTGTCTTAAGGATAGAACATGCTCAGAAAACTGCTTGGATCTTTGTGGTTTCGTCACCGTTTACAATTATCTTTTTAAAATGTTTTTAATGTATCATACAGATGTAATTTTTGACACTGAATCCGAATTTGTTATTCATTTATTTTAGAAAAATTTTGCAAAAATGTTACAGGTGTTCAAAGTTCGATAATTTTCAGAATTTTCAGCCAATCAGAAAACAGCGAGTTCGCTGCCTCTTCCATCGTCAGGGATGGCGGGGGAGGGGGTCATCGGCATGCCAAAACATTGCTACTTTCCTTGTACACGCACACACATACACACATATACTCACACAGTTGAAACGCTCTCACTACCAGTTTGCCATCACTCCTTCCTTCCTTACTCATTTATCACCCCTTCCTTTCTCATTCATCTAACACCCCTTCCTTTCTCATTCATATGTTGTGACGGAGAAAAACACGAGGGTATTATTATAGTAAGAAGATTATCTTTCTCGTATCTCCTTCTCCTCCTTGTGCTCATGCTCAGCATCTTTGGTTACGATGGAAACAGAGTTTTTCGCTACGGTGATGTGTAAAACACTCGCTTCTGATTGGCTAAAATACCCAAATTTTGCAACTTTTAATGGCTAATAACTTATCAATTGTGGATTTATAGGGAAAATGAATTTCATTTTCATAATTAGTATATAAAACTTAATCCATATACCAGATTTGAAAACAATTGGAACAAAATTGTAAACGGTGACGAAAGCCACAAAGATCCAACTGCTTTATTAGGGACAACGAGGATTGGTACTTAAATATTGTGAAAAGAGAGCCTGTGAAACCCCCTTGACAACTGAATTAGCCGGAGCAAGTTAAACTGAGAGCTCTGAGAAGTGAAAAGTAAATAATGATAATAATAATAATAATAATTAATTCGTTTTATTGGCCACAAGGGCTAATATCAATTAAAGACATATAAGGACAAAGACAGGACG
>NC_068985.1:77435227-77435841 GCF_001194135.2 Octopus bimaculoides
AGCGAAATGCAGTGCCATTATCCAGCAGCAGCTCATCCACGGGGCTTCGTTCCAGGAATATCCCATTTAATACTCCCGCGATTTCCTCTGCAGTCCCCGTCTTCATCTTCCTCCATATGGCCATCCGCCCCGGTCCGCAGTCAACCATTGAGAGGTACGTCCCCTGCCGGTAGTGTGTTACATCCACTGCCAGTCGTTTCCAGTTGTGGTCCACTGGAATACTTCCCGCCTCACGTACGCCCGGAGCAGGGTCAATAGACTGGCACCTGTCACAGCTGCTAACCACTCTCCGCACGCTCCGCCTCGTTACCTCGGAGTCGACTTTCCTGGCTAGGAACAATATCCTGTCCACTCCCATGTGATGCATGGTATGCAGTCTCCTCAACTCCGAGTCACTCAGACAGCATACTGCAGCCACAGCCTGCTCCGCAGCCTCTGGCACCTGCAACCAGGCTCGCTTTACCCTGGTTAGGGCGTCTGCCCTGTTCTTTTCGGAAGGCACAAAAATTACGCTCAGCTTCAGATCGAACTCAGCGGTCAGCTCACGCAATATTCCCAATCGGCGCTTTACCAGCATATCCGCAGCCCCTTTGGTTCGCACCCTCCGCTCATTG
>NC_068985.1:77438567-77446067 GCF_001194135.2 Octopus bimaculoides
TTGCCTCATCTCTCTCCACCAACAACACACAGCTCATCACAGCCCATAACACCACAGATAACATATCAAATTTTGTTAGGAGATCAATGAGAATTGGAATACAGAGTTAACTTCATGTGGAAAATTTTTGGCGAGGGTTAACATCAAGAGAGGCATATTTCAAGGAAGTAGCCTATCACCGTTGCTGTTTGTGATTTGTATGATACTACAGAAAGTGACATCGAGGTACATCTTGAAAAGTAGAGGAAAATTAAATCATCTGTTATATATGGATGACTTAAAAATCTTTGGGAAGACTGAACGTGAAATAAATGGCTTAATTTCGACAGTGCAGATATTCAGTAAGGATACTGGAATGGGATTTGGGATTATAAAGTGTGGTATGCTTATAATATAAAGAGGCAAAGTAGTGTCGTCTGATGGTGTAGAGCTACTCAACAGCGAGAAAATCAAGGATATTGAGACTAATGGATATAAATATCTGGGAATTTTGGAATACGGCAAAATCAAGGAAAGTGAAATGAAGGAAAGCTTTTGGTGAGAATATCTCAGAACCAAATTGATTATGGGAAGTGGGCTTAATGGGGAAAACAAGATTAGAGTAATGAACATATGGACTGTTTCCTTAATACGATATGGCACAGGTGTTGTTAGGACAAAGACGAGCTTGAGAAAATGGACAAGAAAACCAGAAAAGTGATGACAATTAACAAGGAACTACACCCCAAAAGCGATACTGACAGGCTGTGTGTGCCTAGAAACAGGGGAGGAAGAGGCCTCATAGGGTGCAAGATCTGAGTTGTCAGTCTGGGATGGTACATCAAACAGCAGAGTGAATCTTTGCTTGCCGCTGTTAGAATTAACAATACAGTACCTACCGAAAATGTGATGCACCCACAAACATTTAAGAAACAAGATAAAGAAGAAAGAGTAAACAATTGGACAATCAAATCACTGCGAAAGAAAAGACAAGACAGCATTTGGAGATGCCTAAGCAAAAGTGGTCTGAACGGATGCACTGAGGCATTGATATGCAGCACTCAAGAACAAGCTCTGAGAAATAATTACACCATGTTCCAAATAGATAAGAGTAGATAGATATGTGGCAGCAGAAACGAAACAATCTCACATATTGTGAGTGAGTGTAGCAAGCTGACTCAAAAGCACTACAAAAGGAGACACGATAATCTGACTAAATTCGTCCACTGAAGGCTATGTGAAAAGTACGGCCTGAATAGAACACGGAAATGGTACAAACACGAACCAGAAGGAGTTACTGAGAACAAGAAATATAAGATACTGTGGGATTTTACAATCCAATGTGACTCCCTAATTGATGCTCGGAGACCAGATTTTGTTGTGGTAGGTTAAGGAAAAAGGAAACCAATATTATAGATATTGCAATATCTGGGGATGCACGCATAAGTGACAAAGAACTAGAAAAATCAGAAAAATACAGACCACTAAAAGATGAAATTGCAAGAATGTGGATTATGAGGAGAGTGTCTGTTATTCCAGTAGTTGTAGGAGCACTCGGAGCACTAACAACCAAGTTCGAGAAATATGTCAGGGAAATCGGAATTGACATGAGAGCAGAGCAAGCACAAAAAAAACTGCGCTACTAGAGACAGCTAGGATTTTGAGATTGGCACTTGAATGTGAAATGTCTCCCACGATAATTAACAACCAAGTATCAAAGCTTATAATGTACAGAAAGAGACCCTGTGAGACCTCTGACAGTAGGCTGGCGTCCGCTCTCACAGAAACTACCAGAACAAACAAATCCGAGCGTTTTGAGAAGTTAAACAACAACAACAACAATAATAATAACAATAATAATGATCATTGGGTGATTGTGACTATCACTGGTTTGATGAGGAAGCTGCATGGATGACAGGAGGGAAGTAGCGAACTTCGATGTGGGCCAATGGAACTGCAGATTCTTTGGTAGCATTAATGCTGTTCGGCAGTACTGGAAGGGGCAAAACTGTCGGAAGAGGCTGAAATCTATGTGATTTCCATTCGGCAGCTGATTAAGGACTTTCACCGCAGTGCAATCGTTATAATGTATGTATGTATGTATATGTATGCGTGTATGTATGTCTGTATGTATGAGTGTATGTGTGTGTATGTATGCGTGAATATATGTGAGTGCGCGCGCGTGTATAAGCTGGTGTTGTTTGAAAGATTTAGCGTATATTTCCTGGATCGGTAGCTTCTTATCCGACCTTACCATCATGGTATACGTTAACAGAGCTCTTTCCTGTCCACACTCTATCGACTCCGGTGTGCCCCAGCCTTCAGTTGTGCCACCCCTAATCTTTTCTGTACTACACATATCGGTGGTCTACATGCTATCACATCCAACATTGCCTACTCTTGTAGACGGTACTATCCTTCATTTCCCCTAAAGTTACAGAACCAGGTGTCATCTATATGCCACCTAGACACCACACACCAAACCTACTACACATCACCGAGACCTTGAAAGTGTCCTCCAGTAAAGGACATAATTTTATCCCCATAAACTACAAAAGCAAAATAGATATATAAATAATCAAATAAATTAAAATGAAAAATAATTAAATAAAAACAAAAGCACTATTCGTGTCAAGAAAACATCAAGGCATCTCACTGCCTGCGAACATAACTAGCACATTACAAGAGCCCTTACAATCGCACCAAAACTTTGGCCTCAACGTCAACGATTTTTACATGAAAGCGCAGGCATGACTGTGTGGTAAGAAGCTTGCTTTCCAACTACATGGTTCCGGGTTCAGTCCCACTGCGTGATACCTTGGTCGAGTGTCTTCTATTACGACTTCGGGCTGATCAAAGCCTTGTGAGTAGATTTGGTAGACAGAAACTGAAAGAAGCCCGTCATATCTATCTATCTGTTTATCTATCTATCTATCTATCTATCTATCTATCTATGTGTGTGTGTGTGTGTCTTTGTGTCTATGTTTGTCCCCAACCATTGCTGGATAAGCGGTGTTGGTGTGTTTACGTACCCGTAACTTGGCGGTTCAGTTAAAGAGACCGATAAAATAAGAACCAGGCTTAAAAAAATTAAGTCCTGAGGTCGATTTGTTCGACTAAAACCCTTAAAGGCAGGTCCCCCAGCATGACCGCAGTCAAATGTAAAAGATAAAAGATGGCTAGGACTGCATCCCCCAAATCACTCTTGTCTTTAGGTTTAAAAAATATTCCAACAACCAGCACTCTACAGCTGAAATGAATCCCCCAACGGAGTATTGATAATTTCTTTTGCCTAATAAACACGCATACAATATATTCGTTCCTCACTCGTTCCTTATTTTATCTTATGTCCACTGTCTGGAAATCTTTCTTTACACATCTGTGACCTCTTCAGCAACTCTTCCATCCATATGTTCCTTCCTGTTCTGTTCAGTCCAGTGTGTGTATGTGCGCGCGCGCACGCACTCAGACACACACACACACACACACACACACACCATACGCACACACACATTCAATATATAAATCAACTTCAGTACTTAACTGGTTGGCACTTAATTTTATCGTCTCTGGCAGTATAAAAAACAAAGCTGGCCTTGACGGGATTTGCACTCGGAACGTAAAAGGATATAATTAAACGCCGAAGAAATGGCTATATCTAAAACTGAAAGAAATGCTACGAATAATTTTGTCCGGCATGCTAACTATCTTACCAACTCACCACTTCCCTCCTTGGTGTAATGAAAACAATTTCTTGCACTATTACACAAAGCCTGATGGGTGATGTATAGACATACCGGGCCAAATGCCTAACAGCATTTCATCCGTCTTCACGTTCTGAATTCAAATTCCGTCAAGGTCAACTTTGCCTTCTTCTGGTTCGAGGTCGATAAAAAGAGTACCAGATGAGCACTGAAGTCGATTTAATCCTCAGAACTTACTGAACTTGTTCCAAAACTTGAAATCAATATTTCTCAACTTTAAGACGGTGAACTGACAAAATCGTTAACACGCCGGGCAAAATGCTTAGCGGCAATTCGTCAGTCTTTACGTTCTGAATTCAAATTCCGCGGAGATTGACTTTGCCTTTCATTCTTTCGGAGTCAATAAAGTAAGTACCAGTTCAACGCTACCCCTGGGGTCGATCTAATCTACTTACCCCATCCCCCGAAATTGCTGGTCTTATGCCAAAATTTGAAACCAATATTTTCAAGGCGGTGAGCTGACAGAATCGTCAGCACCCAGAGTAAAATACTTAGTGGCATTTCGTCCGACTTTACGTTCTGAGTTTGAATTCCATCGAGGTTGACTTTGCCTTTCATCTTTTCAGGGTCGGTAAAATAAGTACCAATTGAGCCTTGGGGTCGATATGTAATCGATTTACCTCTTCCACGAAATTGCTGGTCTTGTGCCAAAATTTGAAACCAATATTTCACAAGTTAATTTAATATCTCAACTCCAGAGTGACGAAAGGTGCCTCCCCACAAAAAACACAACCTCACCACCTCCACCTCCACCCAAAAAGAAAAAAACGAAATAAAATTTAGAAGGCACATTTAAAGAAGAAGTGGAACATCATATTATACATAGTACTTGATTAGTATTTTACATTACTGAATAATTTCTTATATAGGCACAAGGTCAGCATTTTAGTGGTGGGGTTAATCGATTAAATCGAACCGAGTATTTGAGTGGAACTTAATTTTAAACTTAGTTTCTAATTTAGATAAAGGCTATAAATTTTGTGGGAGAAGTTCGTCGAATACAAAGATAACAGTTCGTCTGTCTTTACGTTCTGAGTTCAAATTCCGCCGAGGTCGACTTTGCCTTTCATCCTTCCGGGGGTCGATAAATTAAGAAAATTAAGTACCAGTTGTGCACTGGGGTCGATGTAATCGACTGCCCCCACCTCCCTCAAAATTTCGGGTCTTGTGCCTAGAGTAGAAAAGAATAGAGTAGAAAAGAATACAAAGATAACAGTACTTGACTGGCACTTTATTTTATCGACCCTGAAGGATGAAAGGCAAAGTTGAAATAACAAGCATATAACAACGTTGTCAACCCATCACCCATAATTTTTAACACAGCACTAAGCGACCGCATTGACCTTAGTACTTTACTGGTGCTTTTTTAAAAAATTGACCCGAGAGAGATTTGAACTCAGAACGTAGAGCAGCGCATCTTATTACTGCGAGGCATTTCGTCTAATAATAGTTGTTTCAAACTTTGGCACAAGGCCAACAATTTTGTGGGAGGGATTAAGTCGATTATATTGAACCCAGGGCTCAACTGGTACTTATTTTATTGACCTCGAAAGGATGAAAGGTAAAGTCGATCTCGGCAGAATTTGAACTTAAAATGTAAAGACAGACAAAATGCTGCTAAGCATTTTTCCAGGTGCAGTAACGTGTTGGCCTTCTCGGCCGCCTTATTTCGTCAAAAAAATAATAGAAATATTGGTTTCAAATTTTGGCACAAGGCCAGCAAGTTCATGGGAGAGGCTAAGACGATTACGGCGACCCATGTTTAACTGGAGCTCCAAAGGATGAAATGCAAAGTAAACTTCAACAGAATTTGAACTCAGAACGTACAGACGTGCAAAATGCTGCTAAGCGTTCTTGCTCGGCGTGGTAACGAATCTGCCAGAGCGGCCACCGTATTTCCTCCAGTCTTAGAAATAGTTCTTATTTTAGCTACAAGCTATTTTGAGGTGAGTGGGCCAGTCGGTTACACTGAGTCCAGTACTTGACTGGTATTTTATTTCACCGAACCCGAAAGAATGAAAAGTAAAGTTGACCTCAGCGAGGTTTGAACTCAGAACGTAAACGGCCGTGCCTAAATGCAGCAAGACATTTCTTCCGATACTCTAACGCAGCGGTTCTCAACCGGGATCCATATGGCTTCTCGGGAGTTCATAAGATTTTGTTAAAATTTATCTTTTGACAAATTAAATTTAAATGTTAAAGTGAATCTAACGGTTTTTGTGTTATTTTAAATGGCTTATAAACACCTTCCACGCTGTAATAAATTGGTTATACTTCTACAGTCACAAAAATATTTTAACAATTCCTAATGATATTTAATTATAGGAATATAAAAAGATCTTTTAAACATCGAATGGCTAAGAGAGTAATGGAAATGGTAAAAACCCCTTCGTTCATGCATGACCAAGGGATTGCCCCTAGAAAGTTACCCTCCGAGGCACAAGTCCGGGCAAAGTTGTTTATGGAAGATCAGCAGTCGCCCACTTGTCCATGTCACCGGTATTATCCAAGGGAAAGGCAAAGGCCGATACAGCTTGGAACCAATGACGTCGAAACTCATTTCTACAGCTGAGTGAACAAGAGCAACGTAAAATAAAGAACACAACACGATCCGAGAATCGAACTCTCTACCTCGTGATTGTAAGCCCGGCGCTTTAACTACTGAGCCATCAAGTAAAATAGGAATCAGAGGGGTCCATAGGTAAAAATTAGTTGAGAAACACTGGTCTAATGTTTCTGCCAATCCATCACCATCATGAAAAGCCATAGATTTATAGGCGAGATTTTTATTGTTGCAGTCATTGTAATTCCAAAATTGATAAGCGTTTTGGTCGTCGCTATTTTAAGGAGATATTACCTCTACAATATTCCGACTATTTGTATATCAAAGACTAAATTATCTGTCCTTCCTTATTTTAAAACATTAATGTGATTGATTTAAGGGCGATTTGGCTGCTATTTCAGTTGGACGAGTGATCATATAGGGGCTTCCTCTTTAGCTTCTATTGATGGGTAAAGTGATGTTATTAGGAACGGGAGCGAAAAAGTAATTACCTCATCCAAATATCGAAACCGGCTCGTATTTCAAGGTGGGGGTACCTTATAAATGCTGAGCTCTGTTGTAAGGACATTTTCTTTTGACTAGAAAGCAGGGGCAATATTTGAAAAGGCAAATATATCAATTAATTTTTCTTCAAGAATATTATTTACATAATTAGAATGAAATGTCTTTAACGAAAAACATAAACTGGTGCTTTGCAGATGCGTTTCGCCGGATATCAGCTTACTGTACTGTTTAAAGATACTCAGACCTATCGCCACTGTCTTCGCATCTCAATGTAATTAATAATAATAAATAGCAGTAATCCACTTTTAGCAGTTTAGCAGTCCTGTCACTTGTCACTCCTCCTACCATCATCATAGAATCTACTCTTACTTCACTCATGTGGAGGGTGCTCCAAGAAACCGGAAGTTACCTACTAAGAACATGGCGGATGTATGTAGGATTTAAGAGGAGAGTGTGTCGCGTTATCTTGCCATGCACGGCTTGTATATAGGCCAATGGATTTACATACCACTTACTATTATTAAAGGTAAGAATACAAAAGTCTTTTTTTTGGTTTGATTCTCGTGTCGTTCGCCTTTTGTTTACAATTTAGATTGCGTCGAAAAGTGCAGCGCATGTCAACCCCCTGGAAATCCCCCTTTTCTGCGTCCCTCTCTCAGAGAGAACATTTTGAAGTGCTGATGCTTATGG
>NC_068985.1:77448638-77475319 GCF_001194135.2 Octopus bimaculoides
TCATTCCAGTTATGAATGCTTAATAATTGAATGCCGTGAGTTAAAATCAAGTTTTTTTTTTCAACATTTGTCTATTTATTAGCGAATCTCATATAATTTTTTTTTTTTTTTTAAATCTTGGAATTAAGTGGTTTTGATTTGTGCGTGCATATGTATGTATGTGGTGTGTGTGTGTATAACTTATGCGTTACCCTCTATATTTTTTAGATGTGTAACATGCATTCGTACATACATATACATGTGAACCTTATTTGTTTCCACACGAGCATGTACAAGCACACACACTCAGGTGACTTTTGGAAACCCTGTACACACACACACACACACACAGACACACACACACATACACACACATGTGCATATACGCGTTTGCGTGTGTTTCTGTCACTTGTCTGTCTAATGTGTAACATAGATACACAGCTGATCTCGAACCTTATGTGATACTGGTTTTGCATAGAAGCTTCTTTAGGGTTGAATGGAACCGTTATTCTTTAATAATTTTTCATCTGACAAGGCAACATATTTTGTAGGGTGTGGTCCGTTGCATCGATTTCACAGTCCATTTCTTTGGCATTTATTTAAAGAACCTCAGATCAATAAATATTAAAGTCGACCTGAACGAGATTCGAACAGTAAACCTAAATACTGCAAGATATTGTCTCCTCTCGCATTAATAAAAGATTCGTTTCTCTTTTTCATCCAGGCAGAAAAACCCAAAATATTTTCAAATCCAATGAATTTGCTTTTGTGTACCTGTGTGTGTGTGACCAATTTGTTTCCTCCACGGAAAAACTATCCTGTCATGGCGTCGTCTGCTCCTGAGTTTCTCTCTTGTTTTAACTTGATCTATCTTTTTCCTCATCATAGCTACATGGGTGGGTGGCTGTCATTGTCTAGACTCTGGTCAACTCTGATCAAGCAGGCCTATGATCAAAATGGTTCAAGTCAAACCATTGTCTCCTTTCTTTTTCAGACTGCTATAATTGTTTTTCCTTGAGAGCTCAGGGTAGGAGTTGAAAGAGATTTGGTTGCTATTTTCAGCAGATTGAGCGTCCAGTATTGTGTGTTGGGATTGTGTTATGTGTTCACGCTCCTTAATGATGATTTTTCTGTCTGTGTGTTTGCTGTACGTGAGAATACGATTGTGATGTTCTCTTCGCTGAAGAGTGTTACATTAAGTCGGGGTGCTGTTTAGGTCCAGATTAACCTTGTTCACGAAGACATGAGATTCCAGTCGTAACAACCCCATTACTAATATATATATATATATATATATATATATATATATATATATATCAAAATTTACACTGTAGACTTTGTATCCTTTATTTAAGATGGTAGGGTGTCAATCAAAGATTTGGCTATTTCGAGTAAATCGGGCCGTCACTTAGAAGCCTCACCTCCCCATCCCTCTTTGGCTTGTATTTTGGTGTAATGCTGTGTTGAATATTGCTGTTTAGCCGCATGTCAACCCCGATACATTCCAGGCATAGGCTACCTAACGCCCACATTATCTAATGCATATAAAATGAGAGGTTTGACTGTCATTTCGGTAATCTTCAAGTTTAGGGGGGTAAAAAATAAATAAAAATATTCAAGGGAAGTAACTGAACGTCTTACCAGTATTCTCCGTACATCTCTGTTTATAAATAAATCACACACGTGATTTGATTGACGTTAGGGTTAGGGTGTGATTTATTTATAAACAGCTAGAAGAAAACGGATAATACTGGTAAGTTGTTCAGTTATTTCCCTTGAATATTTTTATTTACTTTTTTTACCCCCCTAAACTTGAAGATTACCGTTATTTCTACCAAGTCAACTATCCACGTAGAGACTCCTTCATATGTTGCAGTGTGATATGTGTTGTTCTTGGATGGAAATCGGAACCGACTTAGTTCTCTGAAATACACCTCTGAAACTGTGTTTGCTCTAGAATACTTGATGATAATAATATTAATGGTTTCCATTATCCAGAGAGGGTTGTAAACTATAAAAAGGTGTGGTCAGTCAGTTGAATGAACCACAATATATGACTGGTATTTGTTATCAACCCTATTGAGATGACTTGTATTGTTGGTCCTAGCAGGATTTGAATTTGGAACATAAGCAGATATAATTAAATGCTGCAAGGTGATTATTTAATCTGACAGAGTTTCTGACATTCAGGAATACAGTGATGAATCTGCTTGCTTATTTTGATCATGAGCACTCAATAGTTTGATGAGTTATCATATATGTGGTTGAGTATTCCACAGACATGTGTATCCTTAGTATAATTCTCAGACCAAATCAGTGTGGCACAGTATGTAATAAGACTGCTAACAATTCATCTGATTAGTTTCCACACAATTTCTGTCTACACCAGTTTCACTCATTGTTTGGGTCAACCTAAGTTTATAGTAAAAAGATACTTGCCCAAGATGCTATACACTGGTTTAAACCCAGAACTTTGTGATTCCAAAGTGAACTTCTTTACTATTTGGCCATGCTTGTGTCCACCAAGAATACAGGAGAGTAAATCTAGTTGGCCATATACCTAGTGCATGAGTATATGGCCATATACCTAGTGCTTTGAACTCAATAAATATGACAAACAGAAGACGACTGGGTATTTAGCTTAACAGTTTAGGGTTTCTGTAATTCTGAGTAATAATGTTTGAGTTAAAAATAGTTAATAGGGATTTTCTTCTCCAAAATTTCATGGTTAATTATGCTTGCAGTGAGAGATTTAGTCAGTCTTCACTTAATGAAAATCAATGTCATTATCAGCTTGAGTTGAACCTCTGCTTGTGAGATTTCACTACTTCTGTCTAGATTACTTCCTCACTTCTATACTCTTAATTGTATGAAGTATGTTTGTGTGTGGATTGTGTTGAATTGACTGGTTTAATGTGTATGTATGATAGCTGTGATGAAAAAACATTGTTTACTACATTTATTGTTAATTTCTCTTGCCTTTGAAGTGGAACTATATGATCGTAAACAAATGTAATCTGTGTACATATGTGTGTGTGTGTGTGTGTATATATATATATATATATATATATATATATATACACACACACACACACACACATGCATATAGATACACATTTGGCTGTGGTTAGAAAGTTTGTTTCTTAACCATGTGGTTTCAGGTGTGACATCTTGAGTGTCTTTTTACTATAACCCTGAGCTGATGAAAGCCTTGAGTGGATGTGGTAGATGGAAACTGAAAGAAGCCCATCGTGTGTGTGTTTGCATGTGCATACATGCATTTATACTTCTTTTGTCTTGACATCATGTAATACTTGTTTCCAATCTCCTATGAAAAACATGTCTAATCATTAAATATTATATTGCTTGGAAACAAGTGAGAGTTGGTGACAGTAAGGGCATCTGGCTATAAAAACATCTTCCACAAGTCCTGTCTAACTTGTGCAAGCATGAAAAAGTGGATGTTAACATGATGTTGATGATTTATCATTGGTTGTCAAATCTGTCTCAATGACTGCAGTCATTGAGAAAGAAATATTGCAGACATTTTCCTATATCATGATTCTGTAGCTTCTCTATCATGAGCTTTTAGATGATTACATAAATCCAACTTGGATTTAGATATTTTTATGACAAGCATACCACAAAATTTGGTCATGAACATCAGTAGCAGGATTGTAATTTTGTGCATTTGTCCAAACTGGATTTTTAACTCAGCAACTAAATTCCCACCTTTTTTTTTTAAATTTAAATTTTTTAAAAGGTTTAATAAAAAATAAAACTAATTAATCAATAATGTATTCACCCTTGTTGTTTACAACTTCTTCCCAACGTTCAACAAGATTTTCAATACCTCGTTGGTAGAAATCACCAGATTTCGACTCGAAAAATTGATCCAACCAAGCTCTCAGTTCTGCATCAGTATTGAACTAAACTCCGCACATAGCATTTGAAAGAGATCGAAAGAGGTGGAAATCCATTGGTATCAAATGAAGAGAGTATTCCGGATGTGGCGGCGCTTCCCGGCCATGCGTTTGAATGGCTTCCTTGGTCATTGGCAATATGAGGGTGAGTGTTGTCATGCATCAGAACTCCATGCTGCCAATTAGGTCTTTTTTTGTGGAATAGCCATGTTGAGTTGTTCCATCTTCTGAGCATAGAGTTCCATGTTGACCGTTTGGTTCCGTTCAAGCAATTCGTAATGAATAATCCCTTCCCAGTCCCACCACATACACAACATCATTTTACGCGGATGAAGATCTTGTTTCACGCGCGGTGTCGCTTGTTTACCGGGGCTAAACCACTCGTTACGCTGCTTCATATTGATGTACAGGCACCATTTTTCTTCACCAGTAACGATTTGGTAAAGAAATCATTGCTTGTGTCCCTGAGTTGAGCAGTGACGAGCAAGCAAACCAGCGGAGATTGTGGTTCGTTGATTTTTGTTGTTGTCACTTAAAGCATGCGGAACCCATGCTCCATACATCTGAACCTTTCCCATCGAGTGAAGATGCTTCTCTATAGTAGTGTGGGAGCATTCCATTTTCTCTGCCAGTTCCCTTGTCATTTGACAAGAATTTTCATGCAAAAGTTGGTTTAATTGCTCTTCATCAAACTCAACTGGACGGCCAGAATGAGGTGCGTCTTTGAGGTCAACATTTCTATTTTTGAACTTGGCATACTAATCACAAGCGGTTCTTTCAGCTATGGCACCCTCTCCATACACAGCAGAAATGTTGTGAGCAGTTTTTGCGGCCTTAGAACGTTGATTAAAAGCAAAAAGAAAGAGGTGTTGAAAAATGCTCGTTTTTCTTGACTTGACATTCCATTTTAATGATCTAAAAATAAACAAAAATTAACTAAAATTAATCAGAAAAAAAAACAAAATAGATTTCAAAATGATTCAAAAATAGAATTCTCGAAAAAAATAGATTCCAAAATTTAAAAACGCAATAAATTCCAAAATTTAAAAAAAACGCGGGAACTTAGTTGCCAACCCTATATAATGTTTGGGTGGGGCTGGTGGAAGTGCATGCTTGTAAATGTCTTGTCTTTGTGTCCTAAAGTGAACTCTTGTGGTCAACTAGACTGGTTTTGAAAGCATAATACAGTCACAGAAAACTTCTCATTACTGCAGGGAAGTTTAGTGAAACAAGCAAAAACACCCACCTAAAACCCTCCAAAATAAGTTAGCATTGCTTGTGCAGAATTTTAGGTCTGATGAGGTTTGCATTACCCTTCATAGACACTCTCTGCCTTGGTGGCCATTGAATAAAATCCACACACTCAGTAGTGTGAGAGCATCATGATCTGTGCCAAATGAAGGTTCACAAATGGGCCAAAACCACTGAGAGAGATATTGCTTTATTGTAACTAAGGGTACTTCACACCAGTTGTTTTAGAACACACCGGACACCTACTTGGAATTTCCAGTTCCTCCTGCTATTGATTGTTGGGTTCATTTGTCCTTTTGACAGGTTTTGATTTTGTCCTATTAGGTTTCCAGCAGCTCTCCCTCATCAGACCAGCTCAGTGGGATGCCAGGTGAGTTGCTGATAGACCCAAGCATGCAACAGTTTATACAGGATTACATGTTACAAGTAGTATTCAAGAACAACATTATACAGACACATACACACATATGTGAGTGTGTGTGTTGATCATGCATATAAATATACATATTAAAGGTTACTCTGGCATATACCCAACAGTGACTTTTCATCTGGAAAATAAGACTGCTGGCACATCAGTAATTAATAGACTTATGTATATACACAATTATTTACACATACATAGTCACACATTTATGCATCTGAATACAGACACTCAGACATATTTCAACAAGTTATGTCAACAAAAAAAAATTGCACTTTGTTCTTGAATTCATCAATCATTCATAAGAACAATTGTATCTCAACTGGTTCTATTACAACTTATTTTTGAAATCAGAGTTTTGTTTTCTAAAAGTTTCCAAGCATGACCATCATGTCTTTGTTTTTGGAGATTTTCTACATGTGTAAGTTAGAATGCATTCCAATCATGGCTATTTTTTATTTTTTTGAGACTATGCATCCAAATGAATCGGGAAACATCATTTAGTGCCCACTTTTCCATACTTGCACGGATCAGATGGAGTTTGTTGAAGGAGATGATTGGATGCTCTCTTATTTCTCTCATTTATTTCCAGATATGGTAATATTTTCAATAGCCAGCTTTGTTTTTCACAGAAGAGTGGAAACAAACAACAAACTATCCAGCCCATGCCAGCATGGACAACAGACGTTAAATGATAATGATGGTGATGCTCATTTACAAACTTCATGTGTTGCCAAGGGGGTTACACACCTACAACTCTCTCTCTCTCACACACACACACACACACAATGGGCTCCTTCCTGTTTCCATCCAACAAATTTATTTGCAAGGCTTTGGTTAGCCCAGGGCTATAGCATAAGATATTTGCCTAAAAGTGCCATGCAATAGGACTGAACCCAAGACCACATAGTTTGGAAGTAAGCTTCTTGACCACACAGCCATGCCTGTGAACTATATGAACTTAAATAAGATTTAATGTAATTTATGATAAGACAATTTATTGCATATTATTGCAGTGGAATAGGATTCAAAATTATGTGATTTATGAACAATCACAATAAGTATTTTTCTTGCCATGTATGATAATCCATAGAATGGTGTGATTCAAAATATTGGTCATGCTCCATTGTACCTCTTCTTGAGTTCAAAAGAAAGAAAATCAGAACCACTTTTAGGTACTTAAATAATGTGGACTAGCCATATTTCTTCTCTATAGTAAGTCACTTGAGTTTGTCCATCTCTCATACTTTAATCTCTCAACACCTACAACAAAGCCATCTCCTCCTTTCAAATACTTCCACCCACTTAATTGAAGGGACTTCTTTTTTCTTTTCCTATCTTGCAAGTTTCTTGATGACCTCACTAGTGCTGGTGGCATATGAAAAGCATTCAGTAAGCTGGTAGGTGTTAAGAAGGGTATCCAACTGTAGAAACCATGCTAAAGCTGACATGGGTGTTGGATTCTGTGAAACTACCCAACACATGCCAGCATGGAAAGTGATGAAGATTTGTCTCTGATTTGAATATAAGAGAAAAAGAGTGATCACAGTCGGAATGCTTTTATTTTTACGAATATAACAAAAACAAAAAAAAAAAAAAATTCTGAATTTATAAAGACAGGAAGGTGATGGTTGGAAAATTGGGAAGATAATCTGCTACCATAAACAACAACAAAAAGAAAAGGATAGTCACAATTGAAACATGGTCTTGACTGGAAAACATGAAAGGTAAACCAGATTCTCTAAAACAGATGGAATGGTTGTTAGACATGTTTGTTTTAACTAATATTTGATAGATTGATGAATAAATTATGATTTGAATCTCTTGAAGCATAACCATTAAGTAGAATTATACCATCTTTGATGGCCTTGAACTTTGGTGCAGTTTTTCATCATAAGAAGTAACTGAAGAAAGTTACCGAGGAGAATATGCATGGCAACTGAAACCAACACAAAGTGGTTGTAGTTGGCAAGAAACCATAAAAGGATTGACAGGAGACAGTTAATTCAGTCCTTGTTGCCCCACTCAGGCAAAACATACAGGCTTAGAGGCACAATACTTGTGACTCTGAGATACCTACTGAAGATATGGAAGGTTTTACTGATATTACAATGACTTTAGTCACCATCAAGAGAAGAGTTTGCAGTGTCTTTATGTGACTCCTACAGCTTCTGTATGGAGCAAAGAAAGTATCTAAGATGTTTATCTCATCTAAGTTCATTTTGGCGTTTTGTTTCCAAAGTGGTCTTGTGGTTTTAATTTACATAGAAAATGTCAAAAAATTTGCATAGTGTATATCCTCCCTTGTCAGATAACACTTTAGTAAAGCTGAAAAAACAACCATATTTTCTTTACCAGGACTTGCAGATTTACCCATTGTTAAGAGAGTTTGCGTAATTCTTAAAATGCTCACACCACGTCTTAACTAAAAATTTTTGCATTCCAATATTGGACCCACTTTTTATTTTATTATTTTTTTTACACTCTATGACATCAAGTAAACTTAGTTTTCTTTTTCATGAAAAGTAGTTAACATGTAGAGTTGTGCTGATACTTGTCAGCAGTCCTTATTTCAAGAAGTCTTTTCCATATATTCGATTATGCTAGTTCTATTTTTAGGTGATTTTATGAAAGAGAAGTTTTATGACTTTTGGAATCAACTGTGGATTATTTAAACAATTGTTGGTTGCAGACCAAAAACTGCACTGATATCTATCATCTCCTCTCTATTATTGAACCACTGTGGTACTTTCAATTTACTTTCACTATTTACATGAACATGTTTGTGTGTATAATATATATATATATATATATATATATATATATATATATACACACACACACACCTATCCTTATATGCATATATGCATGTATATTTAATGTGCATATATAGGCTTATATATTTATTGATGTGTATATATGCTTCTATATTTGTATGTACAAATATACACATATATATGCATAAATGTATGCCTATATGTGTGTTTGTGTGTGTGTGTACATATGCATGTATTATGTATGCAAATATGGGTAATTATGTAGACATACTTGTATAAATATTTACATTTCCATTGTATATATATATATATATATATATATATATATATATATAGCTCCACTCTCGATGTCAAAGTAGAGCGCAAAACAGTTTCGTGGTTACAAGGTTCTAGGTTGCTTGCTCGGGCACCGGGAAAGAAATCTCTGATCTCCAAGAAGAATCAAAAAGCCCGTCTTTGTTTTGCTCAGAAGAACAGTGGTCGCAGGTTCATTTTATCGATGAATCTTAAGTTTAATGTGATTGGTTCTGATGGCGGGATGTACGTCCAACGAAGTGGCGAAAGGTTATCTCGTGCATGTGTGAAGGAGACAGTGAAATATGGAGGAAGCAGTGTATTGATATGGGAAGTGATCTCTGCTGCTGGTTCCGGTCCACTTATTCGCCTACAAGGGACTGTCGATGCTGAAATCTACCAGCAGATTCTGGGGGTGGGGGGAAGGAGAAATCCAAAGAATCAAAATGAACTCTCTGAATTATTGAAAAACGATTGGAACAATATCGTTCCATCACTTTGCTAGAAATTAATTCAGTCATGTGGTAACAGATGTCAGGAGGTCATTGATAGAAAAAGGATGTTCACAAAATATTAATAGTAAAGGTTTCTTTTTTGTTCTTGTTCCGTTTTTCATTGGTTTTCTAAGTGACCCTTAACTTTTGGCTGTTGCATATTGGAAGATTTGTTTATTTCCTCATAACTTACGAAATATTTATTCCATTCACTTGAAATTTTCACGAAAGATAGATATTAGATATATCTAAATATGTATAAAACATCTAGTCTCAACGTTTTATCAATCTTTTATAATACATATTTCAATACACTTGTTCTTACTGACCCTTGTATTGTGGTCGCTACTGTATGTGTGTGTAAGCCAGCATCATTTTCCATGTTGGTGTGGGTTGGACAGTCTGACAGAAGTTAATGAACCAGATTTAAGCATGATTTCTATGGCTGGGTGCCTTTCCTAATGCAAACCATTTCACAGAGTGTACTTGGTGCTTTTTATGCGACACAAGTATTAGTGACGTGACCAGGTAACTTACAAGGCGATCTTAACTGAAGTGTTGGAGGTGACTTTTTGTAGGTGATGTGAGGTTTAAATATGATAGAGGGTCAGAAATAGGTGTCTTGCAGTAGAGAGAGCATTTGGCTATCGCTGTTGGAAAATGATATAGAAGCTGGTCAAGAGATACCAGTAGGTACCAAGAGAAGTGGTCCAGTGGCATCGGCAGGTAATTTCGCAATAGTGTTAAAAGAGAGAGAATGTATGTTTGTATGCGTGTGTGTGTGTGTGTGTGTGTGTGTGTATGTATTTATATATGTTTGTATGTATGTGTGTGTGTATGTATGTATGTATAAGTTAATATTTGTTTTCACGTTCAGCTATAATGAAAGCAATTTTACATTAATCTGAGGGGTTACTCTGCAATTTTGTAGTATAAAAATGTATTATTCTTAAACAAGAGTATTATTGGCAGTGAATTCGAAGTTTCGGCCAGTTAAGCCATCGTCGAAATTGACCGGAACTTTGAAGTCACTATCAAGTTTTCTTGTTTAAGAATAATAATAGGCTCGCGCGCAGACACACACACACGTTTGTGTATGTGCACATACATGATTACTCCTATATATGTATATATTTATATATACATTTATGTATTGGTAAATGCATATATAGTATTAAAACAAGTTGATTCGGCTCCACACGCTTTAAAGTTTCGCAGGCTTCTTACCGAAACCTAGCTCAATGAGGCATAGAATGAAGAGATACAGAAAGTCCAAGTGTCATATATAATACCTAGATGTTTATCATATATATATATATATATATATATATATATATATATATATATATGTCATACATTTTGTGAAATAACCAAATACGATATCTGAGGACATAGTGGCATCACGCACCTTGTCACTTCTTACAATCATCTCATTTTCCCTATCTCTCTCATAATCTCTTTCTACCTTCTTTCACCATTATCAACACTATTGGCAGCGCTGTCGTATACTCGCTGCCACTGCCGTATTAACCAATGTCACACTTTCCATCAGCACCGCTACCACAACAATCAACAGTTCCTGCCTTATTATCTGAGTTACTTCCTTTAGCATTGCACACATGAAAACTGAAAAGCAATATTCATATCTATCTATCTATCTATCTATCTGTCTGTCTATGCATAATAATCGTGTGTGTAAGTATATGAGCAATTGTATGCATATGTGTGTTTATATGTGTACATATTTCTGTATATATAGTTATGCATATGTGTGTATGTGTTCAAATAAATCTTCTTATACACCACTTCTTTGAGTAAGGATATTAATTCGTTCCACCTTTGCTTCTTCATAGGAAATTCTGATATCAGAAGAAGGTTAAGCATCGTTCCTCTGCAGATACTTTCTTTGAACTTCTCTAAGAAATATGCACTTACTTAAAATATAAGATAGTGCTGCAATATACATACGTGCATGCATGTATATATGTATGTATGTATGAATGAATGAAAAAATGTTTTGAATAATATTCTATATAATTGAACAACTGAAATAAAACCATTGTATTTAGTTTATGCAGTGAGTGAAATAGAGATAACTATAAAATATAGATTTTAGTGCTACTGGTTCTCTTTTTTTTCTGTTTCGTTTTTGTCTTTATGAAAATCATGAAACGTTGGTTGCTTTGTCTTCTTTTTGTGAACCTATAATTCTTTCCTGTAACAATTCATCATTATAGATTTTATTGGTCTTTTAACGTTCGTGTTGTGTTCAAAACTTTGATCATTTTCTTCAAAGTCGTTTTAGTGCGGTGAGTTAGGGTGGTAACCTTTAGCCGGTCTTGTCTGTCTCCTGTGACACACAGGTCATAATTCCCTAGCGTCCATGCGTCATATATAATACACATTCCAATTTGTTTTCAACCACCAAAGTAACTTGGGACTTATGAAAGGAAAGCTTTAAATTAATCAGAACGTATAAAACAAAATCTAACTGAAAACCAGCATGGATGTTTAGGGAAAACTTATGACAATACTTGGGACAGGCAAAGGGTTAAAGTGACCCATGGAAAATTTTCTTTGCTTTCTGGACTCGTTATCACTCGTGGTGTTAATTCCGTAGGGTTTTCTTTCGATAGGAGCTGATATCGTTTTCAGTATGTAATCAATCTTGAATATTACTTTTATCAACTAATATAAATCTAGCTTTCTACACCTTTTCTGTATAGGTCAGTGCGGGTTGAGGCCATTTCGTCTTTTATCTTCATTGTTTGCTTTAACTTCATTTAGGCACAGGTTATTCCTATCTCCATGGACACATACATGTATGTCTAACTTCTTCCCAGGCATATTTTTGTTTGCATAATGTAATTTTCCGGAATTCTTTGATAGACTGATGGTTTATATCACTGGTTTATATCATCAGTTTCTGTAGTTAACCGATTTAGTTTTCAGATAATATTCTTTGAGAACGGGGCAAAAGAAACTCCCTGATCTACGGGCTGCTTTGGACTGAAGTTTTGTTTGGCCGAATGAAAGTAACTGTCCAAAGGCAGCTTTGCCTTAGGCTTGAAATTACTCTTCTCACAGAAACATTTGACAGCAGGGCAGAAATTATACTCAACGAAAGATTCAGTGAAAAGGTCTTGTGTAATCCAAACTCTTTAGTTAGATTTTCATATAATACACTAGATTTGTAGACGCCGTTTCTTGGTCTTTGAATAACAGTATGATAAACGAGCAATGGCTTACGTTTCAAGCCTCCAGAGGCATTTGTTCCTAATTATAACATGAGGCAATATTCTAGTGACTTTTTTTGTCATTTGAGATAAAAGTTTTTGAGGGAAAACATTTTTAAAATAGCCTACATTCATCTACACGAGAAACTAGATTTGTTGGATTATTTCTCCCCTCTTCTCAAATTTTTTTTTGTGTGTGTGTGTGTGTGTGTGTACACAGGCATACATTGGTTTACGTTAGATGACTGGGAAACGAATGGTATAGCGTTTTCACCTGAAGCTCACAGTTGAGTGAAACTCGAGTCGCATGACCAACTTTCTTTCAGTTTACTACTACTACTACTACTCAAAACAAGGTCGTTATTTTCTGCATAGTCAGAAAAATTAGTGTACTGGCGTATTGTATTCCTCGTCGAATGATGGAAATTTCTATGTATTCATCCTGTCAGTTGTCTGAACATTTTTGCTATTTTAGTTATATATCCATGAATTTTTCTTCGTTGTTTCCCTAGTTTCCAGATCTTGTACAAACTTTTGTGCAATGCAATCAACCCTATCGGTAGCAGAAGAGTCACCGATCTAGAGCAGTAATACCTCAGAGAACTTGTTTTGAGGGCTTTGCTCTTCGTCATAGCAATCCTAGGACATAAAATTGGTTATTAGCTCAGTCACCCTCTTTATTTATGTTGGTGGTACCATGTTACAGATACCAAAGACCTACAGCGTGACTGATGAAAACGACTTACAGTTTTTTTTTCTTTAGCTGTAAGTTTTTTTCTTTTTTAGGTATTTTGCTACGTGTATCCTTCTACAACACATGGCCTATATGCACAGTATTACGATGTGCTGCAGTCCCAGTGTCGCAATCTGTACAAAATTTGGGTAATTATAATGAATATCTAAAATAGCACCAATGTCTTGATGTCTGGCAGCGGAGATTTTAAGACCATTCGGCAAAAGCGCATCAGAAGTTCTGCTTTACCTCTTCTCATGCTGCATCTGGTTTATATGTTCCCAACTATAGTTTGCCGCTAATAATAATAATAATAATAATAAGGATGATGATGATTGCGTGCGCCAGCTGAACTATTGGAAGAACTGGAAAAACTGAAGACTGTTTTATGGAATATAGAAGCGAGACATGCAGTAATCTGCAACTGAAACTAATCGCTGCCAAACAATGGTCATTGAAAGCTGTGGAAGTATGTCAGAGCTGGTTTGTTACAGCATAATGCTGAAAGCTCTATCATATATATATATATATATATATATATATATATATATATGTGTGTGTGTCTGTGTATATTTGTTACTAGGTGTTTGCTTTTTAGTCCAGGTTTCACAAGGATCACAGCCGTTCCATACCCTCTTTTTCTCTCTCAGACCGATAGATGTTAGCAATTGCGAACATGAGTTGCACGTTCTACTTTTGCACAGTTCTTGAGCAGGAGTCACAACAGATGAGGACAGCAAGCAGCATCAGACTCCATTGTTCGCTCTGTCACACTTAGTGGGTTCGGTTCGTTTCTCATCCTTAGCCTTTACAACACAACTGTTAAAAAGCAGCTGTAGTGACAATAGTAGTAGTAGTAGTAGTAGTAGTAGTAGTACTAGCAGCAACGGCACCTGTAGTAGTAATAGTAGCAGCAGCAACTGTGGTTCAGCATCAGCTGTAGTAGTAGTAATGGTGGAGGTGGCGATGCTACTGCTAGGTCGATGGATTAAAAATAAAGAGGAAAGGAAAATGGTTTCTCTTGATGCTGCTGTGTTACTATCACAGTCAGTCTAAATCCATTTTATTTATTTGCCGAAGTATCTGGAACCACTCGGATACACACGCACTTGTATACGCATTCATTGATATCCAGATCACGGGATCTTTTGTCGGGATAAATGAGCTTTAACTAAGCGTAGGATTTTATTAACTTGTGTAGCTTATACACACACACACACACACACACATACTGAGTCGTGACGAAACTGGTGAATAACGACGATATAAAATCCCATCTTTTTTTTTTGTTATATTATGTACCAAATTCTCTTTCCTCATGTTTCTGTGTGCGTGGATCTATTTATCAATCTGCCTGTCGTTAGATAGACAAATGTTTATCGTTAGACAGTTGAGGCGAAACTCAGAGTAACGAATGTAAAATTTTTCTTTTTGATTGTTATTCCTAATACCACATTATGCATTTTCTCATATAAGATTGTGTGTGTACGTGCGCATATGTTCTACAAGCTGACGCTTATTATATATATTATATTAACTATTTACACATGGATGATGAATTCCAGTTGGGATAAGGATTAGGGGCAAGATTTTGTTTATTTACTTATTTAAGTATCTTCCTTTCTCTCTCTGTCTCTATCATGTCTACTCAGAAATGTTGACTCTCTGTCAGGTTACATTTATTTTGTTATATAGAATTTTTTTTTTTTTACTCTTATTTATGTGACACTCTTCTTATCCAATAACATTGTCACCAATTGTATTGACATGCTAACAAGAGTGTCTGAACATGGTCTATCGACTTGTTAGAAATAGCAGTCAAATCTCTTTCTAATAACACCCTATCGCCTTGAAGAAGAAAACTCGTTGGATAATGTGATTCTGAGTTCCCTAAACGTCAGAAAAAACGGGATAGTTGCAGCTGGAATATTTTTGATTGTAGGTTTACTCAATCGTGGTTGGCCTGGTGCTAAATAAGACGACGTACAATGAACGAAGGAACCTCTACGAGGTCGCTTGACTTGCTAAAAGCAGCAGCCAGAGACAAAACACTTTCAAATCATATCCTATTCCTTTTTGAAAATAAAAGGGACATATTGGATACATGCTTAAAAAAAAACGGAATGGTCATGTCTGGGACGTTTTTGTTCACATGTCTTGCTTCATCAACAGTAACAACAAAATAACTTTGTCTCTCATTGTTTAGCTTCAGGCCAGATCAAACGCATTTCAGCAATAACGATTTCCATCAAGAACGACATTATCTAAAATATGTTCTTGTTCCCTTCCTCCGCAAATCATTGAGGGTATGTTCAAGAAAATTTGGTTGCTAATTCTAGCTTGTCGAGCGGACACAGAAATTCTTTCGGGTAGTTGTTATATAGTGGTGGTGATGGTTGTGTTGATGTGATGTCAACTAAAATGTCATGTATTGAGATGGAGGGAGATAATCACACGCTCTGCTTCTTTCCTCTGCTACTCTCAGTTTTTTCTGTGTCTTCCCTTTTCTCTTCTTTAATGATTAATCTCTTTTCTCTCTCAATATTTTATTATTATTATTCTTATCGATGTTCGATTAAGCAGATTGAAATCAAATCGTTTATCTGGATAGTCAACATTTTGTAATGATTTCTCCTTCACTCTCTTCGGTGTATCTATGATGAGAGGGATCGAACACATCTCTTTCACACGCAGTATGTATCGTCCCCCCCCCCACTACTTCTCTCTCTGTGTATGTATGTATGTATGTATATATATATATATATATATATATATATATATACATACATGCATGCGCGCGCACACATATATGTAAGAAAATGAGATGTTAAAGGAATAAACAATCATCTTATGAACTTCATTAGCTTACAGCTGTTTCTGCTATAAGATGCTGTGAACTCATATTTGAGTGCCTGAGTAACACCTTTTTATGTAAGGCCTTAAGAGTTAAAGATTAAAAAGAAAAGGGAACAAAAACGACTGCGCAAACGATGAGGATGTTTATTTTTACCGATAGCTTTACAATTTTGCCACCAAACTTTCAAAACTCCAGTTGTGTATAGGGGAAAAAACAAAAAGGCAAAAAACTATATGTATAGAAGAGATATTTATTTATCTGTATCACAAACACATGTCCGCCAGTGTTTGCATATAGCACCACCATATATATATATATCCACTGGCATGTAGAAGAAAGCTGTGAAATGACAAGTTACGTGTGCATGACTACGCCATAAATCCGACAGCTATCTTAGTTTTTAAGGAAACGATAAATTTTTAAGCATTTTCTCTTTCGGCTGATTGAGACGACTGACAGTTCTCGTGTGCGTATTTCTAGTGTTAAAGATTATTATTATAATATTGGGGTCGTTGTAATTGACTAGTCCTCTTCCCCAAAACTTCAGGTTTTGTGCCTTTAGTAAAACAGATTATTATTACTGGCGAGCTGGCAGAATCGTGAGCGCACCCAGGCAAAATGCTTAGCGGCATTTCGTCCGTCTTTACGTTCTGAATTCAAATCGACTTTACCTTTCATCCTTCCGGGGTCGATAAAATAAGTATCAGATAAACCCTGGGGTCGATGTAATCAACTTAACCCCAGCCCAAAATTACTGGCCCTGTGCCAAAATTTTAAACCATTATTATTATTATTATTATTATTATTTAGTAGAGGCTCAGCTTTGCTTTTCACCTTCTCGGTATCGATAAAATAAAGTATCAGTGAAATAATACTGGATCGATATAATTGACTATTTTCTCGGCCAACTCAAATTTCTGGTCTTGTGCCTATGTTAGAAATAATTTTTCAGCGTCACTTTACTCAGTAAAGAATAACGGTTTCAAACATCGGTGCAAGAAACAAAAAAAAAAAAGAAAAAGAAAAAAGAACCATTTTCAGGAGTGGTGTATAGTCGATTAAATTGACATCATTGTGTATTTTTATTTTATCTGTCTCTGGGGCGTAACTAAAATATCGTTAGGTATTTTATGTAATAATGTCTGAAACCTGCATATAACATACCAGCAACATTATAGAATAATATATATATATATATATATATATAGTTGCCACTCATTGAATGTATACTGTTTCAGTGACTGAATCTTTCTTCTCTATCCTCCTTACCGACGCTATCATGTTGATTAATGATAGTGACAGTCACATCAATTCATCTTGTAATAATTACATCCGGGATTGTTTGATTAATATTCTTAGCAAAATTAAGCCGTTCATTTGTTTGCCGATTTCTGATGGAAATAGTTATGGAAGCGAATAGATGGACGACAAATGGATAAGACAACTGGTATTTCTTTTGTAGGGGTGGTTATTGTAGTAGTGGTGATGTAGTAGTAGTTGTAAAGATGATAATTGTGTGATAATATGGCCACTGTCTTCACTCTGTAGTAAAATATATAGTAACCAACCCGTATCAATAGATAAGGGTTGCAGTGGAAGGAGGAGGAGGAACAGTGAAGAATGGAAGGGAATGAAGTAGTGTACATTTGTGTGTGTATGTAATGATTGTAGATATTGTAGTAATTTGAGAACAGAGAGAGAGAGAAAGAGAGAGAGCTAGCTAGCTAGCTTGTGTCTGTTTTGGAGAGAGAGAGAGAGGGAGGCAGCAGAGTGGATAAAATATCGAACTAGGTAGATCGGTAGGTAGGTAGGTGGGTACGGAAATAGAGTAGGAAAAGAGAGAATGGAAGACGGAAATGGTTGGGAGGGAGAGACAGACAGAGAGAGAGGATGCGTCTGTGTTGAGTGAAATGATAGACTTATCCTTACAATAAGATTGTAAGAGAGTGACAATAATGTTCCGAGCATCGTCGTTTGTAATTGAACAATTACAAATGAGTAAATTGATAAACTGTATTCTCCCTCCCTCCCTCTCTCTCCCTTATAAAATATCTCATTTATTCTTCATTTTATTTTAGTGTTGCCATTGAAGTTTCCATGGATGTACTTCTTCCTTCAGAATGTTTCTTTTTTTTTTTTTCTTGATTTTCTTTTCTTTTGCGCTCCTCGTTCCCTCTTTCCTAATCACCTTTTTCTTTCTAGATTCTTTATAGTTTTCTTTCATATATCGATGTCACTGTTTATCATCATCTCTAATTCTCTACTCTCCCTCTCTGGTATCAACTCTCCTTCTATAACATATGTATTTCTCTATCATCGTCTCGCTCTTCCTTCTGTCTCGCTTCTCCAACTTAACCTACCTACCTTGCTATCGTCCTGTCTGAAGAAATTTCATTGTAGCCCCCCCCCCTCCTCTCTTTCAAACCTTTATATATTCTAGTAGAAGCTGCTGCATTCTTTATATGTCTTCAATGAGAGAATGAATATTGGAGATGTGTGCGTTTATCATGCATAATGTATCTGTGTGTAGTATTACATTTTTAACGTATGTTTTTGCGAATATGTGCGTGCAGTTAGGTGTTTTTAGTGTAGAATATCTGTGCGTGGGAGTGCGTGTATTTAACGTAGTTAATTTGAGTGGGTTGTATACAAATGTAGTGTGTGTTTGTGGCAAATCCCACTTTGTATGTGACATGATTTGTGTATCTGTATGCATATTGTGTAGTTAATGCTTGCATACTAGGTGCACGTATAAAGTAGTACTTGTTGTTAATCGAGCAGATCTACGTTCAAAAGCGTTCCCTCCATGAGCATCCTTTATATTTTTATTCTCCCCCCACCCCCAATCATGAGCCAGGGCCGATTGTGATGTCTTATAAAACAAAACTGCTCATCCTTCAATTATTGCAGGAAAAAGGAGAGGGAGAAGGTTGATTGTTGAGGTGGGAGTCTGTTGGGCTTCGATATATAGATAAATAAATAAATGGAACGTCCTTGTCTTCCTGTTTGTGGTAAATTTTCTAATCGAACCACGTTACATTGGTGCATTCTGTTCTCTATTGATTTACTCTTGTCTCTTGTGTTATCGCCCCCATGCATATGTGAGTGTGTATCTACACTAGTACACATTTTCTAATAAGCATCTCTTATTTATCTGTTGACATAGCTGAATACATAGGTATCGTCCTTCGTTTCCTTGTCTCTCTATCTGCACGTTCGTGTCCACATGACTATCTCTATATGTTTACATGTCTACCTAATTAACATAAATCTGTTTATCAGTCTCTATATCAAGGTTATAATGATCATTCATACTATCATAACTTATAAAGGTTTACGAATTGTCTTGCCGTGTACCAGCTAGCTGTTGAAAATAGATGACATACGATCTGGGAATTTTACCTGTAGAAATTCAAGTTTCTATATAAAAGCTCATTGTGTGTGTGTATGGATGTGTGTTCATTTACATATATTTCTAGAAAATATGTCAAACTTTAGTGACCTCTAATGAGGGCCTTTGTAAGAATTGTATCTGAAATGAATTTTTGCTATTTGGTGAGTTTTAATGCTCACACTGGAAACCAATACAGATTGTAAACTTGACTTTCCTATGAATTTAACGTTTATTAAAATTATAGTGGTCATCATATTAAGGAAATACGCACTTGCACTATATATTAGTGTTTTAGTGGTTGTGGGCAACGATACAAAATAGATTCCTGGACATGTGTAGTGCTGATATTTTACTAGTTTACTGTTTCTCAAACTTCTGAATGGTTATCAATTAAGTGGGTGGTTAAGTTACCATCCAGTTTGACTGAGAGCTGGTTCAGTTTTATTCTGATTGTGCAAAGACAGACAAATGTTTGTAAACATATTTAGTGAGAATGTGATTTTAAGCTGGAAAAGACAAAAGAATCAGAAGACATACGCACGTGCACACATTCTCATTCACTTTTTATGGATTGTTTAAAGAAGTATGATGCCATCATGGTTAAGGAACATGGACTGTGGATACAGAAAGCCTGGCAGAAAATGTCAAAGAATGGATTTAAAAAAAAAATCACCTGTTTGACATGCCGTGTACTGAGCAAATTTAGTTGTAAAAGTAGATGTGCATTAAAGAAGCTCGTCGAAACGCCGGTGTTAAAACGTGGGTGGCTGATGAAGGAGAATGTTCTCTATGTGGCTCGTGTGTTCTCGTCTACGTTTGTTTGCAATGTCCTGTACCCAGATATGCACCTATACATACAGGTGGATGTCGGTATGCACATACCTGTACGTATATATGCATATACTCATTTACTATTTGTTTATATATATATATATATATATTATATATATATATATAATGTATGATGTAATTTTAGACGTAATATTTACGGATTTGTATGATGTGTGTGCGAGAAAGAGGGAATATATATATATATATATATATATACACATATACACACACATATATATACACACACACACAAGTCATTTGAGAGTGTCACTTGTGATAGATCTGCATCCAGTCCATTTGGAAATGATCAGTCATCTACTTAATCACATCAAACTAGAGCTAATAACTCTTTGGAGTCACTTAGAGAATTTAGGTAATATTTATTTGTATTACCTTCTAGAACTGACTTTCACTATCAACTTCACCTTGAATGACTCATATTTATATCTCTTCACTTGTTTTAAGTCCATTTTCCCCCATGCTAGCATGGGTTTGGCAAATACATCCCTGATGAATTATTTTGCAGTCACATGCCCTTTTTGTTGTTAACTCTTACCAGTTTTCAAGTAAGGCATCTCTTATTTCTGTTTACTATAGTTCGTTCTGAGTTTAGAGGGACAATACTAATATCCTGTACAACTGATAAGGTTGTGGTTTCTCTCAGTTCAATGTATGATTGTTGTCATAGCCATCCAGTAATGGCATTCTTTGCAAGAATACCAGGCATGCAATGCATACTCAAGATATATAAATGCATGCCTAAAATATATGAATGCATGCAATGTTAAAGATACACAACTGTGTGCAATGTATGCATAAGGCATGCAAATGCATGTAATGTATGTCTAAGGCATACAAATTCATGCACATAATTCTTATTTTAATGTCTTCCATTTGTATGTGAGTGAGCTGAAACGAGGGTAGATATGTATGTATATTCAATTTTAATTTTGTGGTTTTGATATTAAAAAATTTTTTTTAATTATATGCTCATGATTAAGTACCAGGAGTTGTCTCTGCCATCTAGTTATTGTTGTGAGGTATATTATTCTGAGGTTTAGGAGATTTTGCTGATAAGCAACCATATAGAAGTTCCTTTATATTGGTGAAATTGTACTTGGACACTTTCAGACAATATTTTAGAGAGAAGTCTGTTGGTTACTGATGTTTGTTGCACATTCTCCAAATTGCTCTCTTCCAAATACCAATGCATGAGAACGTTAGATTTATCAGTGAACTCAAATGTTATGGAAGGATTTTCTTTTCCTTCTTTTCTTTTTGTAGACAAATCAGTTTTTCTCTGTTCATTAAACTCTCCAGATTCATTCTCAAGGCAGCTGTTTGTCTCCAAAATTATATTAAGCTAATCTGATAAGAGACAAATCTCTTCTTCCACCCTGCTCCATAGAATTGCAGCCTGTCACAAGAACAGTATGATAACTAATCTTCAGCTAGTGTATGAAAAGCTAGCTTAGATGGTTAAAGTTTCATGCTAATAATAAAGTATAAAATAATGTAATGGATATGAACTTGAGATTCATTAGCTGGTAACATGATACTTTGCCCATTTATCCAATTACTGATTCATGGTCGCAATCTAAAGGTGAGTAGTCTTACCTCTTGTATGCTATATGAGAAGATCCACAATTTTTAGTTATAAAGTGTGTAAGGTTTTTCACTCTCCACTCTCCTAGGTTGTTTAGGTAAGTAGTAGTAGTAGAGTAATATATATGCTTTTATTTTCAATTTCACTCTCCAGTGGTGGTAAAAGCAAGGTCATTGACCTAAATTGGCACTTACCCTTTTACAATGTTTACCACTGCTTACAGTGGTGAGTCATTCCATCCTGTGATGTCCATTTACAACTAGTTGAAAGGGGTTATAAGGGAAGGCACATAGCTGAGTGGTTTGGCTGCTGTGCTCTTCTCATGATAAGGTGTGGGTTTGATTGCTTGCTCAAGGATACAATGGACCTCCATGTATCCTTGAGCAAGGCACTTCATTTCACGTTGTTCTAGTCAACTTTACTGAAAATAAGTTGCATCTACTATAGAGTGGTATCTTGCAGATTATTAGCTTCTAATCTTGTAAATGCTGAAATGTCAACAGCTTTTGATGGTTGTAACACATTGGTTGGTGATGAATTTGGCTGTTAAGAGTGGCCTGGTTGTGGCCACTCTTAACAGTCACAAAAATAGCACCAGTCATAAAATATGAATTCTTCTTTTAACTTAGAGAGATAACCAGCTTACTATCACCAATAGTATTGTATTTGTTATTGTTTAGTATGCTTGTTGTTTGGCCTTAATATAATACTGATCCAAATAGACTTGTGATCAAAAGCATTCTAACCATTTTCAGGCCCATTATATCCATGATTATGTTATCAGACATGTTTCTCCTCATTCAACCCATTTTGTTACCATGTTTTTGATGGAGAACATTGGACTTAATTTCAATTAATTTTGAAAATTAATAATTTGGTAAAATAACTATAGTGGTGTTTGAATCATAAATTAACATGGAATTTTGATGGAGGATTTTAGTTTGGATCACTTTAAGATAGGATGTTTATCATAAAAGCAGGGGTGGTCTTGGACAAGAGATTTAATTGCTGTGTGTTGAAGGTTGAGTGACTCTATAGAAGTACTCTTGTAGCTTGTCTGCTGGTAAGTTCTGGTAGTTGCTACAGCAAAGGTTATCGTGGAGAACTTGGTTGGATTGTGTGACAGATACAGATACCCTCTGTATTTTGAACCTGGTGTTGTCTAAACATCTCCCTCCCACACCTAGCCTCGATTCTTTTTTATATTTCTTGTTCATGCCTTTTTTTTCCTTTCTACATAAGTAAATTGGCAGTGTCCCAGCATGACCACAGACCTTGAGTTGAAGCTAGTAAAAATAAAATTATTGTAAGTTTTTTTTTAAATTTAAAGAAATTTACTTTTAGCAAGTTGCTTTTCCAAATAAGCAAAGTAGTAAGAAATACAGTAATATAAAGATTTTGGGGTCATCTTTGTACAAGTCAGCACTGGTTATTGTTTGAATAGAGTGCTGTATTTGATAAATTACCTTCAGTAATAACTTGAGACATTTATGTGCTTCAATGACCATCAGAGAATAAGATTTTATAATTGAGAATGTGAAGAAAGTATAAAGAATCTCCTGTAATTGTGTTTGGCATTAATGGAAGGTAGCAGGAGTGAATATAGACAAAAAAAAATCTTTGAAAACAAAAGGAAATGTTTGTTGATTTTTAACCCTATGCCAGCTCTGCATGAGCAGAACAATGATCAAGGTCATTCAAACCATGACTTTTCCTTTATCCCACCATTTTTTCAAGATGGTAGAATGGTTTGGAAGGCTGCTGTTTTTAGCAGGCCAAGCAACTATGTAGAGGCTTCCTCATTTGTTTATGGTGCAAGAAACAGTAGTGAGTGCAGTACTGTACATGGTGTGTGTGTGTGTGTGTGTCTTTTCTGTAGCGAGAATAAACTCTTCTCTTAAGTTATTTTTATCTTTACTTGTTTCAGTCATTTGACTGTGGCCATGCTGGGACATCACCATGAAAAACTTTTAGTTGAATGAATTGACCCCAGTACTTATTTTGCTTTGAGCCTGGCACTTATTCATGGTCTCTTTTACCGAACTGCTAAATTATCCTGGCATAAACACACCAATACTGGTTGCCAAATGATGGTTGGGGATAAACAAACACATGCACACACAACTGGTTTCTTTTAGTTTCCGTCTACCAAATCTACTCACAAGGCTTTGTTTGGCCCGAGGCAATAGAAGACACTTGCCCAAGGTGCTACACAGTGCGACTGAACCTGGAACATGTCAGTCTATATGTCAGTCCTGAGGGTCCACCTAATCACAAACTGTACATGTCACTGTATTTTCTGTAAGATCTTTATACCCATGTATCTGAGTACAAAAGACGGCAATGCATGTCTTGTTAATTATCATTGCTGTTGTCAAAGTACAGTGATGGGATTTGATCCTCTGGCTGGCTGATGACCTTATCAATTCTGCTAACCTGTCTGTCAATAAACATGCATACATTAACACACATATATACATGTGTACATAAATGTCAATACTTATACATAGCAATATTCTTTCTAAACCATTTAATCAGCTGTCCTATTCATAGTCTCTTCTCTTATGATCAACAGTTGGCCATAGGATTGAGGTAGGTTTGTAGTAATGTTTAAACAAACTATGAACGTTCTTTTCATTCATAAGCTTCCAGAAATCAAACAGCAATGATCTACTACAGTGTAAATACTTTGACAACCATTACACAACTCTGTGTCAACACTGCTGGTAAGAGTGGAGGGGGACGTGGGGTTGTAGTTAGGGGTGTGTGGTGGTTGCTATCTGAATGTATGTATCTGCTGCTTGGAGATCTAACATACACACACACACAAACATACACAGATCTTTATCTGTTTTGATCTGATTATTTCATTTGTTCAATCAACTGAACTCCTTACTGAATTAACATGTATAATATCTTTTACTGATTTCAGTCATTAGACTGCAGCCATGCTGGGGCATCGCCTTGAATTTTTTAGTAGAATGAATTGACCTCAGCATTTCTTTTTTTAAAGCCTAGTATTTAGTCTATCAATCTCTGACCAAAGGCTGATCAAAGTTTTGTGAATGGTATTAGTAGACAGAAATTGTCTGAAAGTGTATGTAGTGTGAGTGGGTGCAAATGTTCACATTCTGTCGATTTGTTTGTCCCTGTCTGAGTGAAATAGGATGTTTGCGTTTCTTGTTGATATTACAACCAGTTGCTCTGCACTTTCAAAGACCAGAGAAACTTAAAAAATTTTCTTACCTATAAAACAGGTAAAATTTTCTTGCAGATAGGGCATCCAGCCATAAAATTCTTCTTCAAATAAGGTCCTAAATGCTGCTATGGAAAAATGTCTGTTAAATGAACAAATATATTTATACAGATGCACGTGCATACACTCAACATATACAGTTCAATCTTGCAAGAACAGAAAGAAAGTATTAGAAAAAGCCATTTCCCCCCCTCTCCTGACAGGAAAATACCCCTGGCTATTGATAACATATTTCCTGCACCTGCTATTACTGTCTAGCCATATTTTCTCCACCCATCAGTTTTTTGGTGGGGAAGTTTACCTCACTTCCCAGCACACCATCTTCATATTATCTCAAGCTTCTACCCTTCCTTCACTGTATCCGGGGTGGGGGTGGGTGGGTGGTTGCATGCTGGGTGTTTAGTAAGCACCATTTCATGATTTCACATATGGTAATTTTACCTTCAAAGCCTAAACTCGAAACTCTGAACTGGACTGCAAATTTTTGAATCTTGCTTCTGTTAGTGTTTGTCAACTCTAGGTTGACCCTTACTGAGCAGGCTTATGATCAAAAGCATTCCAACCATGACCAGCCTTTTATATATTTACGACTACATTAGATGTGCCCTTCTTGTTCAACACTGAAGAAAGTGATTTGAGGGAATTTGTCTATATCTTGCACATTGAGTGTTCATGTAGAAGCTTCCCCAAGAAATTACTGCCTTGTATGTTTCAATATTCACTAGCTGTCTGCTATGTGAAATATGATGGGATGATGGGAAGAGAAATAAGTGACATTAAAAGGGGGATGCTCTGCCTAACCCTCTTGTCATTGCACATTTAAATGGCTTCCTATATTGGCTGTGGTGGTGATCACGGGAGAATAAATATACTTGTTCACTTTTGTGTAGTTCTAAGAATGAATGCTTTGGACAGATTAAAAGAAAAGTCAACTATCCCTATGGATTACTTTTTTAAAATTTTTTTACAATGCATTTTTTTCTTTTATGAGACAGCCCCATCTGCTCCACCCTATAATGTTAAATTGTTTTTTATCGATCAGGTGACTATATGCATACATATGTTCTGTGTGTGTGTGAAGATACATAGCATGGTTTACACTTGAACTCACTTTCAAAACATCACGATTTTGATTCTAAGACTGTGCAGTGAAATGTTCTTGAGCAAAACACTTCATTTCATATTGCTGTGCGATTGCTTTGATTTGTGACAAGTACCACATCATGCGCCTCTACTGACAATGCTGGTTTGGTGGAAGGAATGAGCTAATGTGATTGTCTGTACAGGTTGTTCAGTAAGAACTTGTGCAACCCTTATGTATGTATATGTGTGTGTTTGTGTATATGTGTGTATGTGTATATGTATATGTATGTGTATATGTATATGTATATGCGAATCTGTTTATTTGATTAGGTAATAGGCGTAGATGCATAGCTATGTGTATGTGTATGAGTCTATTTCTATTTATACATGTGTGTATATATAAATGGATACATATGTGTATATGGGGACATCCACACATGTGTATATTTGTATATGCATGGGTATGTATGTGCATATGTATAAATGTGGACGTATGAGTGTATATATATGTGTGTGTGTGTATATATATATATATGTATATGTGTA
>NC_068985.1:77475754-77507522 GCF_001194135.2 Octopus bimaculoides
TATATATATATATATATATATTTCACTGACTCAACATTTCTTATTAAATTCTATATCAGATAATATTTCAGTGTTATGACACACACTTGTGTATTTTTAACAACTAGCCATTGTCTTGTGTGTCTAAGTTAAATAGGATAACAATGTCAGACAAAGGTTTGGTCCTGCTAGCCTTTTTTATCGACTGCACACATCAGCTAGTGTACACATATGCCTATCAGATTATACCTTCAATAACAAAGGCAAAGTGAGCACTTTTAGTTTTTATACCACAAAATAATCAAAGGATATATATATATATAGTATAAAAATATAAAAGTGCTCATTTCACCTTTGTTGTTATAGAATAGGGTAGAATCTGATAGGTATGTGGGTATACCAGCTGGTGTGTGCAGTCAACTAAAAAGGCTAACTTGATCAAGCTTTTGTTTCCCATATTGGCATGGTTGGATGGGTTTATCATAATCTGAGTAAGCTCTTATTTGATAGTATTGTTCCCCTAGACAGCTGGGGACTACATCATATTGTCTTGATTTTTAAGTGTATTGTTTCTACAGCTTGATGCTCTTCCTAATACCAAATGCTTTAGTGTGTACTGAGTGTATTTTCTCACAACACCAACATTTAAGAGCCCCTCATGTCCTCAGACAAATTAAAGTCTTCTCAACCCTACATTCTCTTTGTTAATCAATTACTTTACAGAGTGTACTGGGTGCATTTACAGATGCTACTTTGGCATGTGATCTACAACCTAATGGGTGATTACTTTAGGTTACTCTTTAGTTTATTTTTCAATTTCTAAAATCCCTTAACTGTTGGCTAAAGATTTTTTTACAATAAATTCTTTTGTACATACTTAGCATTGTAAATGTATTTTTTCAAAATTGTTACTATTTTAATAACAACAGGAGCACTCAGATAGCGCAAACCTCTGACAAGGCAATACCAATGTCCTCTCAATGATTAGTCAGAGAGGATTTTTAAAATGAGAATATCTGAAATAAACTTGACTGCTCTTATAAACGAGAATACTAAAAATGAACCCAACCGCTCTCAAAAATTAAGTGAAAAGCAGGAAAAATAATCCCAAATCCTTGTCTGGTACTGGATTGATCCCAAAATCTAATCAGTTTGTGCATGTCTTGAGGCCAAACATCTCTGAAAGTTTCATCAGAATCCATCCAGTGGTTCTTGAGATATCGTATCCACAGACAAACATGACTGAAAACAATACCTCTGCCTTTCCTAAGGCTGAGGTAATAAAACCAGGTTTCATTTATGTCTTAGTGAATAATAATAAGAAACCAAGCATAAATGAGATAATAATTAAAATAAGTGTAGGCATTGGAGTGGCTGTTTGGCAAGTAGCTTGCTTACCAACCACATGGTTCTGGGTTCAGTCCCACTGCATAGAACCTTGGGCAAGTGTCTTCTACTGTAGCCTCAGGCCGACCAAAGCCTTGTGAGTGGATTTGGTAGAAAGAAACTGAAAGGCAGCGAGCTGGCAGAAACGTCAGCGGGCCGGGCGAAATGCTTAGCGGTATTTCGTCTGTCTTTACGTTCTGAGTTCAAATTCCGCCGAGGTCGACTTAGCCTTTCATCCTTTCAGGGTCGATTAAATAAGTACCAGTTACACACTGGGGTTGATGTAATCGACTTAATCCCTTTGTATGTCCTTGTTTGTCCCCTCTGTGTTTAGCCCCTTGTGGGCAATAAAGAAATAAGAAACTGAAAGAAGCCCAATGTAATATATGTATGTGTCTTTGTTTGTCTCTCCAACATCGCTTGACAACCAATGCTGGTGTGTTTACGTCCCCGTAACTTAGCAGTTCAGCAAAAGAGTCCGATAGAATAAGACAGAGAATAAGTCTTGGGGTCAATTTGCTCAACTAAAGGCAGTGCTCCAGTGTGGCCACAGTCAAATGACTGCAACAAATGAGAAAAGAAAAAGATCACACAAGTTTGGCAGCCACGAGTTTTGCGAGAGAAAGAAACTAAAATCTAACATGTAGTACTCACCCATGGATTTGTAGATCACATGCCAAAGTAGCACCCATTTACCACTGCACTAGCAAACCATAAAAAATTCTCACTACTCTGTTAGGCCCTACTTACTGTGTGTTCTCTTCACTGAGAATCCAGCTGGGTTGACAGCTCATGTTGGTTGACCACATGGTCATGACAAATGAGGTGATATCGTGGTGGAAATGGGAACTGACTGGGACACTGTTTGATGGGTTACCTGGTAGGACCCAGGGAATATACTGACAAATGGCACATAGTTTAGTGGTAAGAGTGTTGGCTCACAATCATGAGGTAGTGAGTTTGATTCCCAGACCAAGCTGTGTGTTGTGTTCTTGAGCAAGACACTTTATTTCCTGTTTTGGTTTGCTTATTGTCCTATGAAGTGTCCCTTTTCCCTTTTCCACAGGTTCTATCAAATTGAAGGACTTGGTATTCCTTTATGCAATTGTTATTCTCCATACAAGCACACTCTTTTCTCTTACAATATCTGATTCTGTCTTATATCCATTATTTCCTCTCGGCTCCTTTTGTGCTCTATCTTTCATGCTCACTAACATTACACATCCAGTGAGCATGCTTGCTTCCTTTCGGTCTAGTCTTCACAAATTTACTGTATTCAAGACCCAGTTCTCATGATCATGCAACAACACACTTTCTACAGAAGCATTGTACAGCCTACTGATTACTCTGGTGGAGAAATCATTTGTTACCAATGAAGTTAATAGCTTCTTGAACATTTTCCATCTTGTTCTTACTTTGACTACTAATCTTTGAGAACACCAACCTCCACTGCTAATTTGGTCTTCTCGGTAACAGAAGTTATCAACTTTATTTACAAAGCTTTCCAGGCATTTGAGCAAGTCTTTATGATGTGTGCCCTCACTGTTTTCTGCTCCTGTGTATCAGATACATACAGTTCTATCATATTCACCTTACTGTCATCTCACTACACCTCTTACTTCCATAGGGTACACTGGGCATACTCTATGGTATTTCTATCTACTTTCTTTCTGCATACTGAGCCAGACCTAATATATATATGTGTGTGTGTGTGTGTGTGTAGACATACATACACACTTGTAAGTTTTTGTATACACATACACAAAGTATAAACTGTCTAAAATGTTATATATATGTGTGTGTGTGTGTGTGTGTGTGTGTGTGTGTATACATATATATATATATATATATATATTTAAAGGCGGTGCTCCAGCATGGCCACAGTCAAATGACTGAAACAAGTAAAAGAGATACACGTGTGTGTGTTTGTATATCTGACATTTTAAACATTTTGAAAATATCTTCACTGATTTATTTTTTGCTTTGTCTTACCATGTCTTTTCATTCCAAATAATTTGCCAGTATAGAATGTTCTAAACCTTGGAAAGCTAGTCTTCTTACCAATTATCTTTTAAGCTGCTCTTTCCCCTGTGGTAAGAAAAGTATTAAAAATTGTCTTTATTTATTGTTTGAATTAAAAATAAACAAAACCTAGGTAAACAAAAGCAAACAAAAAAGAATGAAATAAACCAGCCTCGAAATATTTTTGTTTTATGAATGAATTCTTGGTCAGTCTAACCTTTTCTATAGTATTCAGATAAAGCAGAGTATAATTTTGGAACTGACTATCTTCATTGATGAAGAGCAGGCTACACTGAGTGGTTTGTAGTTCAGCTAATCAATAAATTGATTTTTCTTTTCCCCCATTTATGCTAGTGTCTACTAACAGAATTGTTTTAATGTTTCTCTGCTGAGCAGTTCTTGGAGGAAGATTTATATAAACATTGCTGTTTCCATAAGGACCCTTGATTTTAAAATAGGGTCAATTATTTTTAGTTGATATTTTGTTTTTATAGTGGTTAAAAAAACTTTTTGAAATAAAGGAATAGAAAAGAAAAGTTTCTCGATTGTTTGACTGAGTGTGGTAGTGGTGGTGATGGTGGTATTTGTTATAATCATAGGGGACTGAATGTTTGTGTTTCTTTATTGTCCTATTTAGAAATAAAAATTACTACTTTTCAGCCAACAAATTGTGTTTGGCCTTCTGGTATGAGGAAATGATGATGCTGTTTGTAGTTTATGGTGATAATAATAATAAGTGACAATGGTGATGGTGAGGATGATTATGCAGTTTTAAGATGATATTCAGTTTAATGTTGAAATAAGTAAAAATAAAAAGAAAAAAGCGTGTGTGCTCACACACACACACACACACACACACAACCATACACATGTAAAATGGGAAACTAATGTGAAAAACATGCACATGGCTGGAAGTAAATAATGAGAACAGTTAGTTTTGTATGTCAGAGTTATGTATTTGATGATGATGAAGACATTTCCAGGTTTGTGTAGGAAAGTGTTACTTGTATATTATATAACATTTGTGTAACATTTGTAGAATTAATTTTGTCAACTTAATAGCTGGTGGTAGCACTAAATGCTAATAGTTGCAGTTCTTTTTTGAAATGTCCCTCATTTTCTACTTTATCCCAGTTTCTCTTCTGCTGTCACAATATGCTGAATAGGAACAGTTAGTATATCAGCTTTATTTTTATTTACTTTTTTTTACTGGTTCACTAAGTCATCTTTAATAAAGAGCTTAATGTTATGTTGACTTTTGCTTAATCTACATCCAGAAGGCTTCAGTGGTTTGTATTCCATCAAAGGAAATCCAGCTGTTGAAGCATTTACCCCACCTTTTGCTTATACTTGTATTAGCTTAGTTGATTTCAGATATACTGGAGACCATTGTTGCTTGTTGGCAATAAAGTTAAATTGTAGATGTTTGGACAAGTGATCATATCAAGACCTGCAGTAGGGACCTTGATTTCTATAGAGGGTTGGATTAATAACAATGTAAAGTAAAAAAAAATGTCCAAATTTGTGAAAACCCATACTGCTCATCCTTATCCATCATCTGGTTGACTGACTTGCCTGGACCAGTACAACTCTTCCATTACAGATGTTCCAATCAAGTGATGCAGCATGAACGTCTGGCTTCGATCTTAGTCACATTGGTCTTTCAGTAGCTGGAATATCTCATCTGTGCATACCACAATTACAGACAATAGCAGTAGTTCACTAACTGAACTGGTTGATCCTGGCTGTTCAGTTTGTTGTCTATTCTTCCACTCAGCATCTAGTGATATTCACTATTGATTCAATAAAATTCATTTGCCAAAATAGCTCACATCTACTAAACTGCATTCCATGATTTCGACATACCTTGGGAACCAAAACTGGCAAAGTATTAGGGTCCTTGCCAGTTTGTTAATGTGTAACCACCACCTGTGTGACGCTGTCTCTTAAAAAAAAAAAAAAAAAAAGCACAATTTGTAAAGACCCATTCCCCTTAGCTGTAAAAAGGTACCATAGAAGTTGTATTTAAGTGGAAAATGTTTTATTTCATTGCAGTTCTCACTACTACACTTTTATTATAAAAGATAAGCACTATGTCAAGGTGCCATGCCTAACATACACTACATGAAGGCAGGTTTCAATGTTACTCTAATAATTTGATGGCTTATGGGCCTCCTCTCCAATAGTATTAGATTCTATTTTGCAAAGATATTACAATGTATGGATGATGAAGCTAACTATAGTAAGCAAAGATTCACTCTATAAGTCTGTTGTTACTGTCTTGTGATTCTGGTGATTGAAAATCAATAAAAACTACTACAGTTTAGTTTTAGTCTTTAGTTATCACTCACTGATTCCAGGATTTTCTGAGCATTTCATTGTGTATAAGAACAATGCACTTTATTCTACATGCCAAAGGGTTGGCAATGCTTTGGTCTCTTATTAGCTGCTCTGAAACTGGAGGTGCTTAACTTTGGCTTTGCTAAGCAGATAAATCTACTTCTTGGATGCTAGAGTATCACATATGTTTTCCCAGATGGCCTGGTGACTTCTCCATTTCCTAAATGAACTGAAGCATGTAGAATTAAGAATTCATCATTATCATCATCGTTTAACATCCGCTTTCCATGCTAGCATGGGTTGGATGATTTGACTGAGGACTGGTGAAACCAGATGGCAACACCAGGCTCCAATCTGATTTGGCAGAGTTTCTACAGCTGGATGCCCTTCCTAACGCCAACTACTCTGAGAGTGTAGTGAGTGCTTTTTCATGCCACCGGCACGAAGCCAGTCAGGTGGTACTGGCAACAGCCACGCTCAAATGGTGTATTTTATCTGCCACCCACACAAGTGCCAGTCCAGGAGCACTGGCAACGATAGAAATACATGACTAAATACCTGCAGTAGATTTGAAGTTAAGATTCAAATCTAAGTAGTTTTGAACATTTGAACATTTACTTGGATGAAATTTGCCATACCTGTATTCTTGCAGACCTGACTTCTGTGGTCTGTGCATTCTAAGACCTTTTTCTTTTTCAATTCTGAAATTTTTTATGTTGCATTAGTCTCGAGCCCTGCAACAAACATGTGACAAACCCACACACCCCATTTCACTATTTTGTTACTTTATTACACAAATCTCTTTTTTCTCTTCACACTTTAGGTGTGGACTTAATTCTGTCAGTATTTGTTCTTTTCAGTCAAACAGTGATAGTTGAGTTAGTGAGGAAGAGGAGCAAGCTTGTGAAGATTTACTTCATTTCTGAATCTGTTGATTGCATTGTAGATATAAAATTGAGTACTGTTGTACTTGAATTTGTATCTGGTTTAGAACTGATCGAGGTAATGGTGAGGGAAGCTAAGTAAGTACAACTACAGTAATTTGAAATGGGGAAATTGCCAGGTTTTATGTTTCTCTGAAACTGTTGGTTGCCCCATGTCAAGTTGACAAAAATAGCTGTGTCAGTTGGTCTCTCTCTCTCTCTCTGTCTCAGCTCACTTTACATTTTAATCAGCCCTTCACTCTCCACTAACCTCTATTTTTACCTTCCCCTCTGGTGCCTCTCCTATTTCTTCACTCCGAAGGAAGGTCTTATTGTGTATGCATGTGCAAGTTTGTGTATTTATGTGGTGCCGAGAGTATTTATGTTATTAGTGAAGTCATTCGTTGTTAAATAAATTAACAGTGAAATAGAGAATTATGAATGTTTAGATTAGTGGTTCATAAACCACTGATCTAAATATTCATTTCTAAATTGGTGGTGTGCTGCAGCACACTGGTGTCTCACAATGTATAGTTAGATGCACCATAAAAATAATAAAATTATATTAAAAGAATATGAAAGCTACAAACTAAATATGAATATGAAGTTTTAATACAAAATATGTTGCAGACTAGGAGGATGGGGAAGTAATATGTATCATCTTGTTATTTTACAGCTATTTGAATAAAGATGTACTAATTAGTTTTCTGTAGTTTCAAATTATTTATATTTAAATGGATAAAATATATAAATACATTTTCAATATATCTTTTGGCTTAGTGCACCAACATATTTTTATTTATTTTTAAGTGTCACATAAGTAAAAAACAAATGTTTTGGAACTACTGATTTAGATAAAACAGAAATTTGAAAATGATTTTACTTCATTTATACAATCTGTCACTGTCTCTTGCATGGGCAGGCAGGCTGTCTCCTGAAAAGTCACACAAACTGCCTCCTGTACAGTCATACAAACTGCTTCCTGCACGTCTCTTGCATGTTGTGCAACTGTATATTTATCTGCCCTAAATTAGTCTTAAAAATACTATTTTATAACATAAAGGAAAATATATCTATTCATCTATGTTAGATTGTTCCATGCACATATTCAAATAGCCTCCAGCTTAGGCTCAAGCTATGTGTGTAGTATCTCTATTTGACTGAAATAAGTTTCCAAAACACTCTTTTAAGATATCAACCACCCCACAAAAAAAAATCACTCATTTGATCCATATTAGATTGGGTGGTCCTGATGATTTTACTGCAACTGAACAACTCAGATGTGAAGCAGAAGTGCAGCTTGTTTTCAGATGAGCAGATTGAAACGTGTTGAATGTAATTAGAACAGAAGTCCACATCTAGATGACTGATTGTTAAGCTTTGACATAAATCATCATGCTGGATATTTTGTATCTTTAAAAGTTCAGTGGCTGCAACAAAAGAGTTGACCAGGGAAGCTCGAAGATAACAATAAAGCAATTTAGTGCCGTTGTCTTACAATAGATGTTTCCCAAGTCCCAAGAGGATATTAAGAATTAGCATTTCCTTCCAGCTGATGTGAGATGTATTGAAAACCATTGCAGTTAAAATGACATTTCTAGATGACCAAACACCACTGTGTACACTGTTTCCTTCACTCACACGCATGGATACAGTCATGGCTGAGTGGTTAAGAAGTTATCTTCACAATCATGAGGTGTCAGGCTCAATCCCATGTGTTGTGTGTCATGTTGGGTAAATGTTTTTACTATAGCCTCAGCTTTATCCATGTCCTATAAGCCCAGTTGGGTAGATGGAAATTATGTCAAGTCTTGTCAAATATACTGTACCTTTTTAAAAAAATTTTTTTAACTCAATGTTACACTGATTTTACCTGAGATTGACATCAAGAGTACACATGTTTGGGATATATAACCCCTTCGCTTACTAGTTCAATGGATGGTTTGTTCAGTTGATTAACCAACTGGATGCTCATACATTGAAATCAGTGGTAGGGTTCATCATATATACCACACTTTGTTAATTAATTATTTTGAGCCTTTGTTAAGTGATTATTTTGAAATAATTAGTTTCCAAAATCTCAAAGTTATTGAATATTAGTATCTATCTTCAGGCACAGATTGCCTATTGTCCTTAAATAAAATATGTATTCTGGGTAAAACATTAAAAGATAGGCAAACAAATAATTAGATCAATTATATTGAGTGTTCTTTATTTTGATATATGTAACTTGCTAGATCCTTTGTGTGTGTGAGGAACAGGAGAAAATATGCTCAATACAAAGTGTAGAATGCAACTATATTTATTCAACTGATTAAACATGGTTGCCCTTGCATACAAGCTTGTCCCTTGCAACCCCCTACAGCTGACAATCCTTAATCTTGTGGGCTCATAAATGCTGGTACCATGTAAAAAGCACCTGTACTAGTGCTGCGTAAAAGCACCCAGTACACTCTGTAAAGTGGTTGGTACTAGGAAGGGTGTCTCGCCATAGAAACCATGCCAAAACAGACATGGAGCCTGAACAGCTCTACAGCTGGCCAGCTTCTGTCCAACCCATGCCAGCATGGAAAACAGATGTTAAATGATGATGATGGTGGGTGTGTGTGCATGCATGAGCATCACTATCATGCAAGTGATGTTGTTCATTTTCAGTCTTCTGTGAAAAACATGTCTAGCCATGGGGAAACATTACCTTGCTTGGAAACAGATGTGGGTTAGCAACAGGAAGGGCATCTGACTATAGAAAATCTACCTCCACACATTCTGCATAATCCATGCAGTCATAAAAATGTGAATGCTTTAAAATGGTGATTCACACTACAACATGGAGTATCAGAATTTCTCTATCAGTTCTGACAGAAATCAATGATTATAAATCAGTAATTACTGTCTGAGCCAGTCCCAAAATCATGAAACTCGGAGTTGCAGCTTAAGGATCAGTGAACACACACACACACTTTACTTCTCCAACAGCTAGCATTGTTAACCTGTTATAATGTTAGAGCCAACAGTGCTGAGAAGCTGACATCTTATCCATTTGACCTTTCTGACTTTTCAGCTGCCAAAACTAATTACAAAGATCCTAATCAAATTGTTCCCATTTTATTGTTTTCAACCTAAACCTCTTTGTTCACACACACACATGCTCTCTCTCTCTTCCCAATTCTCTCTCTCTCTCTCTCTCCCTCTCTCTCTCTCTTTGTTGCAGGCTAGCAACAGTTTCTCTCAAATCCACTCCTCCTTCATTTCTAGCACCTGTGTGTCCTTCCCCCCTCCCACATTTACAGCTGCTCTTGTAGCAGGTGAGAAAGGCTGAGAATTAACCTGTCAACTGTGATAGTATTTCAAACAGCTTATCCCTGGTCTCTTGTGACACATCTCAGCAGCCTAATCCACTCTCCCCAAACAGGCAGGAGAGACAACAATATAATAGACTTCTATCAAAAATAAACTGGTCTTTGTTTCTTATTTGTTACAAATCCTATATGGCATTTAGTTTTTACTTTTGTGGTGCGTTATATCTTGTTTTTAAATGTCTTTATTCTGTGTGTGTGTGTGTGTGTGTGTGTTTGGACATGCAGGTATCTGTAAATAGAGGGATTGAGTCATAAATATGATCAGTTGTACAAGCACTTAAAACATATTCATCATCATCATCATTTAACGGCTGTTTTCTATGTTGGCATGGGTTGGATGGCTTGACAGGAACTGGCAGGTTAGAGGCCACACCAGGTTCCATAGTCTGTTTTGGCTTGGTTTCTATGGCTGAATGCCCTTCCTAATGCCACCCAAAGTGTTACTGGGTGCTTGCTTTTTACATGGCATCAGCACTCACACCGATGCTTTTTACATAACACCTTGGTTTTAGGATCTCAATTCTGTTGTGGAGAGAGAGTAAATCCCCCAAAACCAAGAACAAACAAAAGAACAACAATACGTGGACATGGTACAGGTAAAGTATTAGCAGATGCTCAAGGAAAGAAAGAAAGGTGGTTTAATGTTTTGAGCAAAGCTCTTCTTCAGAAACAGAGGAAAGTCCAATAGAAAAGAAAGATGGAGGAAAAAATTGCCAACGATTCACATGTGGTTACATTTTGAAATGACTGGAAGGGAATGGGTGAAGAAAAGTTCTTTCTAAGACAGGAAAGTGTAAAAGAAGGAGGTATGTGTGGATATGTGCATGTGCGCGTGTGTGTATGCGTTGTGTTTGTATGATGTTGGCTGTTTATATGTGTGAGTGAACATTGTGCCTTTTAATGTAGGAAGAATTCAGCAGCATAGTAACAGGAGTGGTGGTCCTTTGTGCAGTTGTGTCTCTTCACATGCACATAGAGGAATGGTCAGTAGATAGGTGTTTGATTGGCAGTTTGAAGTATGTGTGTGTGTGTTTTGTGTGTAGTGTGTGCATGTGTCTGTGTGTACATGAGTGTATGTGTATGTCGGATTGTGTGTGGAGTTACATGTGCGTTCTTGTGTGTGTGGATATGCCCATGTATGTGTAATTGTGTGTTGCATGTGTGTGGGAGGTATGTGTGCGTTCATGGCGTGTGTGTGCATGTGTGTATATGTGTATGAGTGTGTGTGTATGTATGTTTGTGTGTACATGGGGTTGTGTGTATGTGGGGTTGTGTGTATGTGGGGTTGTGTACGTGGGGTTGTGTGTGTAGTTGTGTGTTTGGGGGTTTGAATGTGTAAGGTATGTATGAGTGTACACGCATGTGTACATGTGTGTGCACATGTGTTGTGTGTGTGGGAGGTATATGTGCATTCATGTGCATGTGTGTGTATGCGCATGTGTTTGCATGGGGTTGTGTGTGGCGGTATATGTGCGTTCCTGTGCATGCGCGTGTATGTATGTATGTGTGTGTGTATACAGAAATAAAATAAAATATAAAATAAGATTGATAAAAAAGGAGGAAGGATACAAGATGTAAAAATAAAAGAATGAATAAAAATTACAAAAATTAAAAATTAAAAAATAAAAATTAAAAGAATAAAATGGAAATTAAAACATTTATAAAAAAAATTAATGCAATTAAAAAGTTAAACAATTCAACAGAAAAAAAAACCCATAGGGAGTTCAGGTAAAATTGCTTCTAATGATGTATTGTAATAGGTATATATACAGTAAGTACTCAAGTTAACTTACCACCTAAAACTCGAACTTGAACAACAACTAAAACAAAGTGGTTTTATAGCTGCCTAGTGAATCTATTCTGGAAACAGCTGTAAGAAACTATTTGCACACCTTCCTACTCCCTTATCTCTATGATACACTCTATTATAACAGCTCTGCAGCTATATTTAAATATATAAATTTCATGCTCTAAACTGACACCAGCTGTTTGCCTGTTCATTACTGTAATATATATATATATATATATATATATATTCAAGTGCACTCTGGCATTGATTTTCCGGTACTTCTTCCACCCTCTCCAACCTGCCTTCATTCGTATGGTTTCTATTGATCTGCCAATTCAAATTTAAAATCAACCACAGTCCGTGATAGCTTAACCCTTTTGATGTCAACCTGTCTGAGGCTGCCCCTAGTTCAATGATAAACTTCCTGTTTTAAAGTGGTCTAAATTAAAACCTTCCTGTAAAATTTGTTCCAAACACTAGCTTATTAATGTTATTTTATTAGACTCTTAGTCATTTTCAAAATAATATATAAATATATATATTAAATATAAATATATTATGACTCTTCGATGAAAGTTACTTGCATAAATTCCCAAACTCAATTTTGGATTTATGGAGGGTCAAAGCTGGGAACCAAAACAAGATAGTGGAGACCTGCAAGGAAACCGAAGGAAGGCCAACATAGATGGTCGTTAGACTAGAATGAGAGGAAAATAGTGAATGCTGGGAGAAATATTTTCTTTGGAAAGAGAAGAGATAGATGTCCAGTCATTAGAACGTCATGCAGGAAAAGAAAGATGGTCATATATATATATATATGAATGCAAACACTTTTTCCATCGAGGGCTTATATGCCCTAATGTTAGACTATTTTCTTTAGTCAATATGGTTTAAGCTTATATATATTTATATATATATATATATATATACATAAATATGCATATGCCTATATGTGTACAGGATGTCACCAACTGTAAACATTTATAGGATTCATCGCAGAAAGCACACATGCTTGTTTGTTTAAAAAACAGCACTATGAAATTATAGTTCTTAAATTTCACAGGAAGAAGTGAGTGGGAAGGTAGTACACTTACCATGAATATATAGAGATGGTAGGTTCAAGTCCCACGTGTACGGAAAACTCACTTTTTTCAGTTGTGGGTTTATTTGCCCCAATATTAGACAGTTTTCCTTAGTCAATACACTGTGATCGCTTACAATCTTTAAGCCTATAAAATATTATTAGTATTATTTACAGAATTGTCACTCATCACAACTTCTCAAATCATTTATATATATATAATTGCAGCGTGGAAGGTGTTTTATAAGCGGTTTTTGTGTACTTTTTAAATGGCTTATAAACACTTTCCTTGCTACAATTGTTTTTGTTTCAGCTTACGATCTCAAATCGAGTCACTTACTATGCAAGTACATCTCTGTAACAATATATATGTGTGTGTGTGTATATACATATATATATACACACACACACACACACACACATTCTCCTGTTAGTTTCAAAGTATAAGGATCTGATGGTCAATAGCTGTTAGATTACTCATATTTGTTTCCAGTGGTGAAGGCTTTTGTAGGACCAGCCATACTCTTTGGAAATGGTGATAACAGATATATACATACAATAATTTCATTGGGGCACTAACTCTGGAGTTTACCATATATGTATGCATTCATATATGTGTGTGTGTGTGTGTGTACGCACAGGAACACATATAAGAAAATATGCAAATAAAAATATGCAAATAAATATATATACACACACACATTCACAACACACACACACACATGAATTTGTATGGGTATGCAAATGTACACATAGTATATCCTCAGGTAGATAATGGTGTCTATATGTTTGCAGTCTCAGTTTATATACAAGGTATATAATGAAGTAACACACACACATGCACACACCTAGAGAAAAGTCAGTGTGGCCAGTTACAATAATACTTCAAACCGATTGGGTAGGAGAGTTTGAGGTGAGTCATAGCATTGCTCTTTTGACTGACTTTACTATGTAAATGTTATACATGTTTCTCTGCCTGACTATCCCTCTCTCACTCTCTCTAGCTCAATTCCTCCCATTCTCTTCTCCACACCTCCTGCCTAGCTTTTGTTTCATATGCTTTGTTGTTCCAATCTAGCTGAATGCTAGACATCATCACAATCACCATAACCATCAGCTTCATCAAAAACATTGACCACCTCCCTCAGAGATCCTACAGGCTGCTGGAGCTATCAATAATGGATTTTATTTTCTCTCATATTAGCTACCATGTAGTATGAGGTTTTCTTTACTTTTTTTTTTTTAATTTTTATAAGGGATAAGGTGTGGTTGAAGATTTCTGTGATGTTCATGTCTCTCCTGAAGGTATTGGTAATACAAGTCTAATGATTTCCTCTGAGAATTTAGACCAGATGAAAACTTAACCCTACTAGAAATAATAGCTAATTCTCCCTCAAATCACAAACTAACATTAAAAAATATATATCCAGAGAATAACGCCTTTGATTATAAGTCTGCTTGATCAAGGCTGGCTAAGGACTAAACAACAAGAACAACAATTGGATGATGAAAATAATGAGAGTAATTTAAATTTCAATTGTTTGAGCTGGTTACTTAAACGTTTTACCCAAATGAAGGGTAAAGATCCAGAAACCATGGTCTACTGGTTTTCTAGGCTGGAGGGGAGTAATTCACCCCCTTACTCTCAGTATATCGGACACAGGTTGTGTGTTATTAACCAGCTGGAAAAAACGTTTCCCTGGGGTTAAAATGTTGTAACATAGTTCATTATAGAACGACCATGTTACAGTTGCAAAAAAAAAAAAGAAGTTACCATCTAATATTGTCACTACTTATATCTCATTTAGAGATGTTAGAAGTAGCCATTTTGCTCATTATAAACAACAAAATGGTAGTAATGTAGTTCCGTATTGAATAGCCATGTTGAAGTGGCAACCAACATTACTTTTCAGTATTATTACTACTTACATCTCTTATAGAGATTTTAGAACTGGCTACTTTACTTGTTGCCAAATCAGAAGCTGAATGTCACTTGTATTTCTATATATTGCAAGCTAGGATGAATAACTGCCATGTCTAGCAAACAGGTGTCCAGTACTGACAAAGGGAAATACTCTGAAATCAGACTGCTATACTGGTTTGTTACCGCTAGATGGTAGGGGTTTGCTCCCCTGCTCACAGTATGTCAGACACAGGGTGTGTCTTTAACCAGTTGGAGATGTCCTCCTGGGGTTAAAAAAATAGTAGTAACATAGTTCCATATAAACTTACACATATATACCATAAGGGTGATTCCATGTAAACCAGGAATTTTGAAACCCGCCATCTCAGATTGTCACCAAATTTTGACCAGTTTCTTCTATCAGTAAAAACAGAAAAAATGCAAAATTTCAGGCTCCAACTCCCAATGGTTCAGAAGTTATGACAATTTGAAATTCAGCTCAAATCACCGGTTTTTAGGCCTGCAGTGTCCTTCTTGAATTTAGTGCTGCAACAAATAATGTAATAACTTTTAATTCATGTGGACTATTTTTCTGAAAATTTGTACCTGAGCATTTTTTGGGGGTGCTGAATCTCAATGTGAAGAGAAGAGTGTATTTCTCATGGCAAAGTACTTGTTTTCTTGAATCAAAATGAAAACACTTCACCATTTTCCCCCAACACTGCTGTGTACTCCAAGCCAAATTCCCAGAAGTGCCCAAAATCTTACAGCTTCAAAACGTTTTGCACATGAACTGGACATAATCTTTTACTTGTGTGTGAAAAATCTCAGTGGTGTTCTCAAGACATCAAAAGCTATTATCATTCATCTAAGAAGCATAATTTTTGAATTTTTCTCAAAAGCAATTGTTGTGTCAGAAAATTGATTGTGTTTGACCAGTCTGTTAAAAACAATCAATGCATCCAGCAGTGGTGGCAAATCACAGTCCAAGAGGTAATAATGCAACAGATATTATTTTCAGGTTTAATATCACTGACATATAACATTTCTAAGTCATATTAATCCTGTTGTGACTGAGAGATTATATACCCTCCAGTCTACACCAAATTTTCACAAGTTTTAGGAATGTTTATACCATAATGAAACTCTGCACACAATATCATGTACTTTGTATCAATAAAGTTTGCATGCCATCTTTTTCAAACATTTTGCTTTGTATGGTGTTCTTCTTCCAGAAATATTGTCATCAGTTACTTCTGAGCAGCCAATATTTTCCAAAATATGTTGGTGGAACTTTGAAAAGAGCTCGAATTTTCACTATATTTTAGTCTATACACCTTCAGCAGAATGGGGCTGCCAAGAGAAAACTACACCAGATATGAAGCTCATTTTGGCTTTAAAACAACAGTAAGTTTCAGTCACATATATCAGACAAATTTTCAGACCAGTAGATTGTGAAACAAAGTCACGAGGAAAGAAAATTACGGGGTCTGTTTGATTCAATAACTTCTCATCACTTGGCTGTTTCAATTCAGCACCCTGAAAGTTGGTTACAACAACACTCACTTTCAGGCAGTATGAAAGCATTTTGTGGCAAGCACTAGATCTTGAAATCATGTACAATCAATGGAAATTCAAACTTGCCAGACGTTTTGAAGTGTACTATATTCTCAAACACTCGTGAGTATGAATTGCACACAATGGATAGAATTATTTCTTCAAAAAGTCAACATACATCCAAATCAAGCCATGTAAAGTCAAAATCTAAAAAGCAGGTACATTCGTCAGCAAAAATGTGTGTTTACCAGATTGAAAAAGAGCAAATTTTAAAATTTGGGTTCACAATATAGCAGCAAACGAATTGGGAAAATTTCCCTTTTTTGAAAACCAAAATCTTCTGGTCCTTTTGGGAAAATTTGATTAAATTTTCGACAAAAGGACACGTTTCTGTCAAAGTGTGCCTTCATGTGAGTCATGAGCATGTCTCTTGCTTTCTAGAATATGGGCAGAAAAATAGTGTCAAACTTGAAGAATTAAGTGATTGTACTCCCATATCTCAATTCAAACTGAATTGACAGAAGTCTCAACAATCCTTTTACAAACAGCAAAATGCCAGACATTCACATAGAAAGTATATCCTTGATCATTTCAGTGCCATTTTTTGTCACATGGCACTGTAGAGCAGACTGATGACAATTGAGGAGGCTCGGTTCTAGCAACCACTTATGTCAGTGGTACCCAGCATAAATCATTTCTTGTTGGCCAGCTGAATGAATGATTTGGAAGGTGCGGATGCATAAATTTCGCCTTCACATCATTTGCCTCCCAATCTATTTGCACAGCAATGCCAACCCAGTGCCGTTCATAATATATACAGAGAAGGTATTGAGAGAATTTGATATCACCTGTATTAAGTTTGTGCTGAAAGCATTTGCCCTGAAGGTCAAACTCGAGCAGTACTCTCATCTGACAACTGTTTCATGTTGATTGTGTGGTCTGAAGTTGGAGCAAACTGGTGATAACTTCTGCTGCCTGGAATAGTTTTGACTAAAGCGAATCTTTCAGCCAGTTCATTTCAGGTGGAGTCCATTGCTGCTGAAGGAATGCACACAAATGTGATTCCTTGAATTGGACATTCACAGAATTTAAACATCTGTTTTGCAGACAGAATTTGAGAAGCATTTGGTTGCTGCAGGCTGGCTCTTGCTGTCAATCTTATTGCAGTCCCTCCTATTCTGTCACAGGGTGATTACCATGGCTGGTGGAAAAAAAGTTCCACATACGACAGATTGAGAAATCTGTAGGGTGATGACAAAGATTGAGAAAATGTTTACAATTCTTATAGTGAGCAGCACAACCATCTGAAAGATAATGAATGACTTCAATTGAAGGATTCAGCGTTTCCTTTATGTGAGCTCTTGTCTTCTTCAGAACCTTGTGAATAAAACCAACATCATTATCAAGATCATCAGAAATGATGCAAATGGAAGAATTGTCAAGCACAGTTTGATAGCAAAAATAGACAATCACAGGATAGAGTGAGCACTGGGGCTTATTCCAGTGGTGTCCCTGGATTTCATCTTGCACAACAAATGAATAATTTTCAGTGAAGTCTCCCAAAACTTTGGCCTCATTTGGCTCTATCATTTCTTTGAGGTGTTTCAAGTAAGTTGACAGAGCACAAGTAATGTATGAGTGCAAGGGAATTTTCTCAATTTTTTTCAGTCAGAATGTCAACAAATTCTTGGACGGACAGATATACAGTGACGAGTTCAGTTCTGCCAGTTGTTGTCCATTCTATAAATTGAATCTCATGCCCTGATGATCAAAACACAGATGAGCTGAAGAAAAGTCATTAAAATCACAAACGTGGCTTCCCTTTTCATTACAGGGAAACATGATGCTGACCAAGATGAATGTTTACACATGTTGAACTGACAATAATACAACTCCAACCAACACCTGAATCAGCTGTACTGATATGTATGACCACTGTAAGAAAAGAATTTGAAGAAAACAGGAAGAGACAATTTCCTCTGACTGTGTGTTTCCTGTGATTGTGGTTAGAAAATATCAAATAAATGGCTCAACTTGGTGGTTTGTAACTTTTGCTGTCTTGAGAGTACCATTGAGTTTTTTCACACACAAGTCCAGTTTGTGCAAAAAGTTTTAAAGCTGTAGGATTTGGGCACTTCTGAGAATTTGGCTTTGAGTACGTACACAGCAGTGTCAGGGGAAAATGGTGAAGTGTTTTCATTTTGGTTCAAGAAAACAAGTACTTTACCAAATGAAATAAACTCTTTTCTCTTCAGATTGAGATTCAGCACTCCCAAAAATGGTCAGGTACAAATTTTCAAAAAAATAGTCCATGTGGATTGAAGGTTATTATATTATTTGTTGCAGCATTGAAATTCAAGATGGCTGTCACAGGCCTCAAAACTGGTGATTTGAGCCAAATTTCAAAATGTCATAACTTTTGAACCATTGGGAGTCGGGGTCTGAAATTTTGCACTTTTTCTGTTCTTACTGATAGGAACAACTGGTGAAAATTTAAGATGGTGAGTTTCATGCCTGTCCCACATTTATATGGAATTACCCATAACTTACCTCTATATACACTCACACGGTAATGTGTACACATTCACAAACACAATATCTTACACAGGGATTGTTTCACATATGTACTCACATACATATTTACAGACAATAGGTGGGAGCTGAGTATGCACAGTATAGAAAATGTATGATAATGCTAAAAAGGATTTAAAAATTAAACTCTGAATTCTTCATACAAAGCAAGGCCCTTGCTATCAAAAGTGACTAAGAGAAATCCAGCCCAAGCTGATATGGCGGCAGTAATGGAAACTAACAAAATTAGGCTTGATCTCCATGTAAATATATTAATATCAAGCCTAATTACTAACTACTTCCATATTTGTTTACATACACATGCAATAATATACACAGATACTTGTACATATCTACTCAGTAGTGTACACACACACACACACACACACATATTCAGTAATGTACATATACACACTCACATACACTGTTATTCTCACATGTACATTTCTGTACACTCACATATATACATATGTTATGTATACATAAGTACACCAGTACAATGTATGTGCTACTGACTGATAATACAATCTTTCCTCCATCCGCACCACCTAGAACACTTCAAAATATCTTATGTTCATCCCATTCATTGACAGAAACACTTGAGCTCATGTTTTAAACATTGACATTCACAAACTTGCATTGCTCTTATTATTCCCTATATTGACATTGATTAGATATGGTCTCTAATATTATGTCTCATCATACATCCCATTCTTTTAAAAAGCAACCTGCTTAGGACAGATCTTTCTTCCTCCTTTTCAGGTTTTCTATTGATTATCAACCTTTCCCCAACTCTTACAACATTTCTCTACTTTAACGAACATTGTTATGTATGTATGTATGTATAGACAGAGTATATGTATGGTTTAATGGATGGATGGGCAGACTTTTTTTAATATATTATTTCAATCTTTCCTACAAAGAAGGGACTGGTATCTTAACAAAAAGACAAAGTTCCATTGTTAGAACTAGGATAACAAAAAAACAATAAATGTTACTCTTTTGCTTACAGATTGTATAGTAAAATAGTTGTTAGCTGGTTACTTTATCTGGAAACTCTTTCTGAAATTGTTATTGAAATATTGACAGAGTTCTCCACTAATTATTGTCATGAATGTGAATTTTTAATCATGGGTAGATAAGATGTAGGTTTTGGAGCAGTTGTCCATATTCTCCTTCTCACTGATTTTGGAAGAACTATTCACTTCTGCTGGGCCTCTATGACTGTACATGATTTTTGTCTATCAAGCTTGCAATATTTGATGTTGGTCCTAGAAGTTTTGATAATGTTTCTTTGATATGCTTTGTATTGATAATGCATCTAGGTATTCATAAACAGCGGCATTGTCTCTATTTATCCCAGAGCAGTTTTTTTGTTGGGTGGCAGTCTCTTATCAACAACATCATGCTGTGTTGAGAGATAATACCTTGATGACACTTTTGGACAGCTGCTGATCACATGTACGCTTTCATAGAAATGTGACATAATCCATATTTTCAGTTGCATTGCAGGGGTGTAAGGGCTTCACTCTTACTTTTGTTTGTTAGGTATTTATTTTGTAGTTATTTCCTGCTCTTGTAATACAGAAGTATAGCTTTTGAAATGTTACTACACTTCGTGGTAATATTAGCATCCTCCTTAAATTTATGGAAAGCATAGTCATGCATTACCTTTTTGAGGTATGCAGTGTTTATTTTATGTCTTTGATGAGGCATGCTAGTCCAGTGTCTGGAACAAAATTAAGATGAAATTTTGATGTATCTTTGGACTAGGGGTGGAGGTATGTTGGTATCAAAAGGGTTAACATGACATTTGTCTGGAATATTGAGTCACATTACAATTCAATTAATAACCCATTTCATTAATCAAACAGAACAGTTATTGTCAAAATTGGCAAAAATCTATTCTCTTTTACTCGTTTCAGCCATGCAGCTGCGGTCGTGCTTTTACATTTATAGTGGTGCCATTTAATTTTAAGAATGCTAGTATACTAATATTAGAATGACATTTCTTATATATTCAAGTTGTAAATTGTGAATTAAGATGTATATCAAAATGAAGAAAATTTCACGAGCATTAATATGATATACAACTTTACAGCGTCACATCACCATATTCATTTTGAATTGCCACTTCATTAAGAAGGATTTGCAAAATTCCATTTTTTTTTTTTGCCTTATCGATTAATATAAAGGTAGGGTAATTTGCAGGCTTTTACAATTTTTAAGTTACTTAATAGTTGCGGTGGGAAAGAAACAAAACTTAACACCAGAAACCAGAGCGAGGATTGTTCAGCTTAGTAGGCTGAAATGGTCATATAAAGCTATTTCAAATGATGTTGGATGCTCTAAAATGGCAGTCTACAATGCTGTCCAGCTTTATAAAGAAACTGATTATATAGGTTGCTCTCTACCTGGGCAACCAAGAAAAACAATGCCAAGAATGGATAGATACATTCGTAGACTGACCCTAAAAAATGCAAAATGACTGCTGTTGACATTTTAAAAGAAATTCGGCAAAAATATGGACTTACCATTGGAGTGTCCACCATAAAAAATTGTCTCAAAGAATTTGAACTTCTAGGAAGAATCTCTCACAAAAAGCCATACATTTCTTTAAAAAATCGACATGCCCAAATACAGTTCACAAAAGAGCATTTGAATTGGAGTCCAGCAGATTGGTTGAATGTGTTGTGGTCAGACAAGTCAAAGTTCAACTTGTTTGGCAATGATGGCAGGAAGCATGTAAGACGGTGTATAAGCGAAGAATATCATCCAAAATACATCCGACCTACAATTAAGCACCGCTGTTTATGTGTGTATGTGTCAAAAAAGAGAGTGTGTGTGATCGTAGCACTCCGTCGGTTACTACGATGAGGGTTCCAGTTGATCTGATCAATGGAACTGCCTGCTCGTGAAATTAACGTGCAAGTGACTGAGCACTCCACAGATACGTGTACCCTTAACATAGTTCTCAGGGAGATACAGTGTGACAAGGCTAACCCTTTGAAATACAGGTACAACAGAAACAGGAAGAAAGAGTGCGAGAAAGTTGTGGTGTAAGAATACAGCAGAGTTCACCACCACTCCCTGCCAGAGCCTCAAGTAGCTTTAGGTGTTTTCGCTTAATAAACACTCACAACGCCTGGTCTGGGAATCGAATCTGTGATCCTATGACCATGAGTCTGCTGCCCTAACCACTGGGCCATTGCACCTCCACTGTGTCTGATAGTATAGAGAGGAAACAGATATATTAACCTACAAGTAGCATTATATTTGATGTGAATCCATCATCCTAATTAATGTCAATTAGAAGACCTATTTGACCTAGTGTTAATAGATTAATAAATGAAATGAAAGTTTGTTTTTTTTAATCTAAATTATATGTGGGTTAGTGTTTCAATGTTAACAATTATAGTTATTACCAATATTGTGTGACCTTAATTAGTACTGCAGTTAGTTCTTTGTTTGTTTGTTTGTTTAGCTTATAACCCATAGTTCATCCTCTAAATATCTTGTTAACTCAATAAGAATGAGTGAGGCTTGTCACTCAACCTGCTAGAAATAGCAGATAAACCACTCTCAAATTATACCCTCTTTGGTAGACAGAACCTGAAAGAAGCCTATTGTATATATGTGTGTGTGTGTCTTTGTGCTTTTGTCCCTCCATCACTGCTTGGCAATCGGTGTTGGTGTGTTTATGTCCCTGTAACTTAGCGTTTCAGCAAATGAGACCGAATAAGTACCAGACTTAAAAAATAAGTACTGTGGTCGATTCGTTTGAAGGCAGTGCTCCAGCATGACCACAGTCAAATGACTGAAACAAGTGAAAAAATAAAAGAATTACTAGTAGCTTTTGTTTAACCACTGATCAAGTGATCCTGGAAAGTTAGGATCAAAGTTATTCCAGATGTAAGCAGCCCATCATTTTGATATCAGGAACCTCGTTGTTCAATGTACCCTATATATTTTTTTAAGTTGGTAGGATATGATTCGAGGGAGATATATATGTGCCATTTCTTGTATGTCAAGTGCTATGTAAGGCCCCTTCATTGCCTTGTTTGTTCTTCCTAGTTTTAGTAATTTCAGAAGTATGACTGAACTATCAAGGAAGCAAAATAAAACGCTAGATCTTTGGACATATTATCTAGCAGTGAGGTTGTTGGTGGCATTTTCAAAGCCCCAAAATATCTAATGTAATATGTGTCTACTTAATTTATCACTTTGACTCATCACTGCTGTTTGTGTCATTTGTCACTGAGTGTGTGTAAAGGGTGGTGGGGAGGCAATTAAATTGTCTTCTGACTACCTATTTCTCATTGTTTCTGTTTCCCCATTGTAGACTGATCTTATCTGGAAACATTGGAAGCATACCATTGTTAATGTCTGCCACTAGACAAGAGTAATGGGTATTGTATTTTCCAGCACATGAGCAGGCGTACTACATAGTGTAAACATCGTTTACTATCTTTCCAGATCTTGCTGCATTTTACATGGAATTTTTGGTTCTCTAAAGCACTTTTGGTATATGACTTGACTTTTTTTTTTTTTTTTTTTTTTTTTTTTTTTTGTAGTTGTAAATTTTGGACTGAATAATTTGACTTGTATGCCAGAAAATACACTAATAATGTCTATTCTAGTCAGATTTTATACCCAAACTTGATGATGTTCCCTAGTGTCTGCATCAATGTGAGATTTTGTACAACGATTCAGTAGGAATTTTTTATCTGTTGTAAACATAAGTTTTTATTTTGTTGTTGATACTGCAAATGTATTTTATAGTGTTTATCACATCAATGTTTTCAATTAAACTAGTATTTTTACTTCATAAAAATTTAATGTTCTGTTTATATTCAGTGATATTCCTTTGCCTCATTGTCAGTTTAGATTTTATTCTCATTGCTTTTTTATTAATATCATACTACTGGAAAATTAAAAATAAAATAAGTGAAGGAAAATGATTGAAATGGACCAATGACATTAATTTGGATTGATTTAAAATGTATTGTACTGAATACATTTTATGTTCAATAATTGAAATTTCTTTTTTGTCTCTTTTAACTATAAAAAGGGACAAAATTGTCTTCTTGTGGCAACAATTAGCAAATCTCAAAGGGGAGATAACTTTGATTAATTACAGATAATTTCTCAAAGTTAAATTCATTTTGTAGAAGCAAGAGGCAACTTGATCTGTTGCCATGTTAACATCACCTCCTGCTCCTTGAGTACCTTTTAGCTGACATCAAATTGTTGCAAGCATTTTGGCCAGATCTCCAATTTGAGGATACATTCTTCAAAGGATGCATTCCTTCTTTCCACAAATCTTGCAAACACAATCCTTTGCACTATGATTAATAAGTAAAATTGTGGGCTTGTTTTGATTATTGTATCATGTAAATAAGGTTGAAAGAGTTGATTCTGACTGCTGTTATTTCACTGGAGATGTTTATATCATTAATTTTAATCCTTTTTCTTTAAGGGCTGGGCCTTTCTCTAGATTTTGTTACTTGTTGTTCACCTGATCAACTTAGACTGAGCACACCTATGATCAAATGCATTCCAGCCATGACCACTCTGTCTTTCTCCAGAGCTGTAGTTTTTACCTTTTGAAACCCCTACCTCCTTTTGTAGGTGGTCACTGCTTCTGCACCCCCACTCTGTCACTCGTTTTATTTCGAAAATTAAAAAAAATTTATAATGGAGAATTGAAAATTTGAATTGTTAGGTGTTCAACACTAAAAAAAGATACACTATACTATTCTCAGTATAAAATATTTTATATTTAGAATCTGGTTTTAAAATGTATAAATAGCTTCTAAAGTAATAAAAAAACCCATTGATTTATGAAAATTTTTGTTCGCTGTGCTATGGATTCACTCATTGAAGCTAGCATAACTCCTCCCAGATAAACATTGATATGGGTACAAGAACATGAATTAGTTGAAGTCTTAGTTATGTACAAAATACAGTGCTACTGTTAATTCAGATGTATGTGCTTGTGCTGAAGTGTGTGAGCTTGCATGTGTGTGAGAGGTAGCATATATATATGTGTGTGTGTGTGTTGTTTAAATTGATGAGAGAGATCTCAGTGTAACCATTGATCTGATTTAAAGCAACAGTTAATTTTTTTTTTTTGTCATGAATATGTGAATGATAATGTTTTGATTTGCCTATATTTTACTGGTTCCAGCTAAAAGGCATTTATTTGTGAGGTTGGCATAAGCTGCTTTATATTTACATCATAACTTCCTGTTACACAGCTCTTTCTTTTGTTGGTTTCAACTGTAGACCAGTTCTGCTTCACACAGGGAAAGCAGATCAATCTTCACAATAGACTCAGTTGAAAACTGAATCCATTCTACACATGACAAAAGTTGTTTAACATATAATCAAAGGTTTCTAATACAAAACCACAAATCTTTAGGAACTCCTCAGAATTGACAGAATCAACCCCTGCACTTGACTGACACTTACTTTATTAACTTCAAAAATAAGAAAGACATAATGGACTTTAGATGGATTTGAACCCAGAATATACTGAAACATATTTTATAACTTATCACCAGGCTTTTGCTAATTGATGCTTTTGCTGCTTCTTCCAATGAAAAATTTATTTTGTAGACAGCAGCTGTTTGGGTTGGGCTAATTTTTTTTTTTTTTTAGAGTTAAACATATGTTCGTGTGAGATTATCTTCCTCCTACTAACTAGATAACAGAGAAAGAGACAGGGATAGAAAGATAGACAGCACAAATAAAAGTTTGTTATACTTTTACTAGTCAACATAAAAAGATATGTTTTATTACAATTAAGACCTATTTATTACCAGTTCCTCAGTTTTTCTTGGCCAATGTCAGTTATGTTTCACTAATCACTTGTTTGCTGTTGTTCCACTGTCATTTTTGTCCCTTTATTTGGTGTTACATTGTGGATTCTTCTTTTATTTCCTTGCTGCTAACATGATCGGTTCATCTTCAGTTTGTATTTTTGTTAAATACATTATGTTAAGCTCTTGGATAAAGTCTTCAAACAAAGAATTCTGAGTTAATATAAATTCAGAAATTTCTTTCTCTCTCTGCATGTATGTATAATTTGTGTGTGCGCGTGCACGTACACACACACACACACACACACACAGTGTGGTGAATAAATTATCATCTAAATTACACATAAATGAGAATAACACTGATATCTGATTTGAACAGATATATTTACCAAAATTACATTAAAATATCTTAAAATACTAAAGAAGAAATTTATTCAATAAAATCACCACTGGTTTCCAGACGACTTGGGGTCTCCTGCAACTCTTCTGGATGGCCTCCTTGTTTAAGTTGATGCATGCTGCCATAATCCTTACCTTCAGTGCATCTTTGGTGTTACAAGGTGTTTTGTTAGTCTCTTGCTCAACTGTGCCCCACACATAATAATCAAGGGGGTGGCAGTCTGGAGAGTTAGGTGACCAGATGTTAAGGGTGATGTGGTCACAGAAATTGTCTGATTGCCATGACTGGGTTCTCTTGCTTGTGTGGCATGGTGCAGAGTCCTGTAGGCAGACATAGGGTCTTCCAGCAGCCACCCTCTTGACCCAGGGCAACACTACCTCCTCCAGGCACTTGATGTAGGCTTCCATGTTGAGTCTGAGGCAGTGTGGAAAGATGAATGGAAGCATAACATCGCCATCACTAGTGATCACTTCAAACACCATGATGTTAACTGGATGTTTCATTTTTTATCACTCTCAGTACATTTTCTTTGATTGCACTGTCCTCAGATTGACACCCAAACACTCTGAAATGCTTGTATTGGAGCTTCTGGCATGAATGCCAAGCAGTACAGCATGTCATTTCCAAATTTCTGGCAGAGTGAATTGCAACATGGTGCTGTTTTTCTTCCAGATGGGGTCCAACTGACCCTACTATACTGTGTAGTTGACAAAATCAAAAACAAACAAATACATATATAAATCAAAATACAAGCAAAAACAAATAAATACATATATATGTATATACATATATATATGTATATGTATATACGTGGAGGCGCAATGGCCCAGTGGTTAGGGCAGTGGACTCGCGGTCATAGGATCGCGGTTTTGATTCCCAGACCGGGTGTTGTGAGTGTTTATTGAGCGAAAACACTTAAAGCTCCACGAGGCTCCAGCAGGGGTTGGTGGCGAACCCTGCTGTACTCTTCCACCACAACTCTTACTTCCTGTTTTTGTTGTGCCTGTAATTCAAAGGGCCAGCCTTGTCACGCTGAATATCCCCAAGAACTATGTTAAAGGTACATGTGCCTGTGGAGTGCTCAGCCACTTGCACGTTAATTTCACGAGCAGGCTGTTCCGTTGATCGGATCAACTGGAACCCTTGACGTCGTAAGCGACTGAGTGCCAACAACAATATATATATACATATATATGTATAAGTATATACATATATATATGTATACATATATATATATATATGTATACATGTATACATATATGTATACATGTATACATATATATGTATACATATATATATGTATACAGGTATACATATATATATGTATACATATATATGTATAGGGTAATATTCTTTATGTTGTATCTCTCGTTTCTCTGTTTTTTTCGTTGTTCGAAAAATAAGTTCGTTTTCTGTCTTCGTCTTTATGTTTTCGTTTCTCATTGTGTTTAACGTTTTTGTGATGTCCTGTGCCCATATACGCTTGTATGTATACATATAGATGTCGGTATGTACATATATGTATGGATATATGCATATAATTATGTATTATGTTAGTGTGTGATCGAACGCGCACCCTTTTCCAAGTAAGTTTTATCTTAATATTTTTTACTGCGCACTCTACTACTATTGCTTCCCTGTCTATATCCCCTCCCTCTCTTGTTCTTCAGCCTTTCTGTTTTTCTCTCCCAACCCTCCCCGATTCTTCTCTTCCTTTCACCGTTCCCTCTCTCACCCCCCTTGCCCCTCTCGTCGCTGACACGTGACGAAAGGGATTCTTTCTTTCTATTTCCTGCCTTCCTATAGAGAAGACGCAATTTTTTTTACTCTCTAACTAGCGTTCAAATTAATTTTTCTATTGTCTTGGCCTAACAGCCCTTACCGTTTGTTCTCACTGTCCAGTCTTGTTCTCACTGTCCAGTCTTGTTCTCACTGTCCAGTTCTTGTTCTCACTGTCCAGTTCTTGTTTACACTTTCACCCTCCGCAAAAATTTCCAAATTTTAATTAATTTGCTTGCGAGAAGGACTGCTCCAACGAAGTCGCTTATTGTCCTTGCCTTCGAAACGCGGAGTAGATGGAGCAGGAACAACTGAAGAAGGGTAATATTCTTTATGTTGCAAGTTTTGTTTCTCTGTTTGTTTTTTTCTTTGTTCGAAAAAAAAGTTCGTTTTCTGCCTTCGTCTTTGTTTTCGTTTCTCATTGTGTTTAACATTTTTTGTGATGTCCTGTGCCCATATATGCTTGTATGTATACATATAGATGTCGGTAGGGACATATATGTATGGATATATGCATATAATTATATATTATTTATGTATACATATATATATATGTATAAATACATATATATGTATATATGTATATATATATATATATATATATATATATATATATATATATATATATATATATATATATATATATATATATATATATATATATATATACTTAACTGGATGACTGCTCATGAATGACTCAGTTAAGTAGAACATCTACTGAATGCGGGATCTAGGCTTGTTCTGTGGACGAGACAGAAAGGGATACATAATTACTCACATCAAACAAGATTCAGTTCTAATTATTTTTGACACTTTGGGTGATGGCTGCCCTTTCTAGTTGGTGCTAAAAAATTGAGGTGTTTGCTTTCGACAATATTGCCCTTTAGTGATGGATGAACTCTCCAAGTGCATACTTCTTGTTTTACTTTTGTGGCAATGATGGCCTTTAAACAATGGATGGAAAATTTAGAGTTTCCTCGTTTTTAATGCCAATGGCGTCCTTTCAGTTGTTGCTCTAAAATTGGGCTACTCAGATTCGTCAGTGGTGGCCTTTCAAATGCTGTCAAATATGTTCAGGTGTTTGCAATTTGGGATTTTACAGCTTTGGCAGTTATTGTGAATAAATTTTCAAAAGGTTCCTATAATTCCTGGATGAGATTTAAAACATTTAAGCCTATATTATCTCCATGACAATGTCTCTCTCTCTCACACACATACACAGACACACACACACTTATATACATTTGTGTGTGTGTGTAATATGTAATATCTTCACTATGTGCACACTTTCAACAGTGAGGATTCACTTGTTCAGTGAACTGAACTATCTACTTCTGAATTAACATAAGTGTCTGAGTAAGACACATATACCTCTTAATGCGATTCTCAGGCAGAATCAGTGTGATAGAATCTATGATAAGGCTGCACCTCAGGATTACAGATATAATCCATCTCATTAGCTTATATTACAGTTTCTACCTACCCAATATCACTCATTAAGTATGGGTCATCCTGAGGTTATAGGAAATACATTTGCCTAAGATGCTATGCAGTGGGATCAAACCTGGGACTGTGTTGAATCACTAGTGATCATTCCAAACACCATGATGTTATGTTGACTGGATGTTTCATTTTTATCACTCTTGGTACATGTTCTCAGATTGCACTGTCCTCAGATTGATGCCCAAACACTCTGAAATGTTTGTATTGGAGCTTCTGGTGTGAATGCCAAGCAGTACAGCATGTTGTTTCCAAATTTCTGGCAGAGTGAATTGTGTCATGGTGCTGTCTTTCTCACAGATGGTACCCAACTGACCCAACCATGCTGTGTAATCACCAAAATCAAAAACAATGTGTATGTGCAAAATTTGAAATATAGAATGACAATTTACCCATCATGCCCTGTATCTAGTCAGCAGTTGTTTAAATCCTGCTGCAGTAACCTGATGTCCTTGGATCAGTAACAAGTAAAGTACTGAGGTTGGTTCAATTAACTGTGGGCCAAGTGTATAGTTTTGTATTCCTAATATGAAAATTAATTTTTGATTTTCTTCTTATATCAGTCAGTTGTAGAAACTCTGGAAGTGTAGATTGGACCAGCTGTGAGGCAGGTTTTGAATGGTGACTCCGAAGGATTCATCATAGTCAGTTGTAAGTATGGAGGCTGTTAAATGTGAGGGTTTCAGAAATTTTATGCTTGTGTCATCAGGTAAGGGATCCTTAATCTGGGAAGAAGTGTTTTTATATGACATAGATGTGTGCGCGCGGGCACACACGCGCGCACACGCACGCACACACACACACGCACGCACGCACACACACACACACACACACACACACACACACACACACACACACACACACACACACACACACACACACACACACACACACACTCACACACTCTCTCTCTCTTTCTCTCTCTCTCTCTCTCTCTCTCTCTCTCCCCTTTCAGCTTCTGTCTATTAAAATCCACTCACAAAGTTTTAGTCAACTCAAAGCTTGTAGAAGATACCTATTCCAAGTGTCATACTGTGCTGTAGGACTGAACCTGAAACTATGTGGTTAAGAATCGAATCACTCAACCACAGTCATGTCTGCACTATATGCACACATTCACATTTAGGTAGCTATTCATTTACACCACATGTCTAATGTTGAAACCAGTTAATGCTTTGTCTGAAAAGTGAAATTGTATTGTAATCTCTCTCCAATGACAACTGGTAACTATTATATGTATCATCTCTTAAACATGAATCTTTCTTTTTTCTCTTCTTTCTTCCCATCTTATACTTTTTTATTTGCCTTCTGTTTTTTTCCCTTTATTCCTGTTATTCTCTCTGGTCATCTCCCCATCTGTTCTTTTTTTTTTTTTTTTTTTGCAATGTTGCTTCCATCTTTTTCTTTTTTAGTAGAAAAAACAGTAACACAATTTTTTAAAATATCTCTGAAAAGCTTTTAAAATATTCTTAATAAATTACACATACATAGACACACACACACACACACACACACATACACTCATCATTTTTTTTCTTTTAACATACACTTTTCTATGCTTGCACACATGCATGCAAGTATGATTCCAAGATCCAAGTGTAGTTAGTTAGTAAGCTTTGGACATGTATTCTGTTAGTATAAATGACAAAAGGTAGACTATATATGATAAAATAAGTTTTTTTTAATATCGTAAGTTCATCCCGTATTGAAATCACAAGAAACTTCAATAAGCTGACAGTCACCATTCAACTCATTGTTCAGCAACTAAAGTTGCTGAAAATGCGAATAAAAATCCAAGAAAGTAAGGAATTGAACAGATAAAATATGGACTACAATTATTTCAAAGCTAAGACAATGATTGTTACATAAGTTGTATCATACATAGAACTAGCTTAGCTAATCTTCAGGTGCTACTACCTGTATGTTGTTTACATTGTTGCATGAAGTTGAACAAATGAATCATCAAAATAGCCACAGCATAAGTGGCAAGTTGAAAAAAGAAACAAAAAAAAAACAAACAAACAAATGACCAATGAAAGCATTAGAAGGAAGTTTACCATAAAACGAAATAAGGGGGGGGTGTCATAAATGTGTATTTATATGTATACATATATATATATATATCATCATCATCATCATCATCGTTTAACGTCCGCTTTCCATGCTAGCATGGGTTGGACGATTTGACTGAGGACTGGTGAAACCGGATGGCAACACCAGGCTCCAATCTAATTTGGCAGAGTTTCTACAGCTGGATGCCCTTCCTAACGCCAACCACTCAGAGAGTGTAGTGGGTGCTTTTACGTGTCACCCGCACGAAAACGGCCACGCTCGAAATGGTGTCTTTTATGTGCC